>NW_020954557.1:67721574-67824222 GCF_900497805.2 Vombatus ursinus
AGAGAGAGAGAGAGACACACATGACTGACTGACTACTTTGGTGACCAATGAAAGAGAGAATTGGAGTAGGGAAAGATCTGAGATAGCCAGACCCACCAACAGCTTATTGACATAGTCTCGGCATGAAGGAATGAGGACTTGCACCACAGTCATGGCAGTGTCAGAGGAGACAAGGAAGTACATTTGAAAGATTTTGCAAAGATAAAATCAACAGGCGACACTAACAGACTGGATTGGGGGGTAGAGGGAGGGGGAGAGGAGAAAACTAGAAGTCAAAGATGACTCCTAGGGACTGAGAGAATGGTGTTGCCTTCTACATGATAGTGAAGGTAGATGTTGAAGAAAGTTTAGGGAGAAAGTTAATTAGTTTAGTTTGGTATACATTGAGTTTAAGATGTCTACTGGACATCCAGTTTGAGATGTATAAAAGGGAGTTGGAGATGCAAAACTAGAAGTCAACAGAAAGGTTAGGGCAGGATAGGTAGATTTGAGACTAAAGATAATAATTCATGGGAGCTGATGAGATCACCAACTGAATTGGTATAGAGGGAGGAGAGAAGAGGGTCCAGGACAGAGTCTTGTCATCTACCCTTACTGAAAGTGGATTATCTGAACACTCATAGTACTTGTATCTTCTTATGTATTTATATTTGAATTATATTTTCATTATAGCTATTTGTGCACATCTAATATCTTCTAATAGATTCTAAGTTCCTTGAGGGGAGGAACTATGCCTTATTTATCTTTATGTCACCCATAGAATCTAGTAGAGTTCACTGTTTATAGAAGGAGGTAGGGAAAGAAGGAAAGAAGAGATAAATATCACTTAATCTCTTTAAAATCAAAGGATTAGAAGAGCAATCATTTATTCTACCTAAGAATCTCCAGACAAGAACCTAAACAAATCTATGGAATTAATGAGGCTTGAGTCTACTTTTAAAGGCCTGTGGTCTAAAAAAGAAAAGCTTATAACCTCCATTGATGATCCATTCCAGTAATTAGCAACACTACCAGGAAAGTCTTCCAGATGTCTAGCCTTGAACCAGCTGAAATCCTTTTCTCATTTCTTTCTTTTGTATTCTTTTATATTTGTTTTAGAGATCTGTTGTTCCTTTGGACTGCAGTTCCTATGGAGGTCTGCAGTATTTGTGAAAAATTCTACAACTTATTTATAAAAAGTCCTAGAAGTCATTCACCTCAGCAATCAAAGCATCCAACTAATTCCAAGAGCAGAAAATATAAAAACTGAAGACTAAGAAGTGCATGTTTCTGGACAGTATGTCTTAGTGCTGTACTAGAGGAAAAACACATTACATATGTTCAATATATTCCTGCTGACTGATAGCTAGAACTCCTCCCTCTCTCTGTCCTTGTCTCTCTGTCTCTCTCTGTGTTTCTGGCTGTCTCTCTCTCTCTTCTGAAAAGCTTCCTATGCACAAAATCCATTCTCTAATCTCTCGTTCCTTTTTCACCTGGGGTCACAACTCAACAAATCACAAAGAAGGGACTGGTTTTACAGTCAGTTCTAATTTTCTGAACTAACTGTTTCCACCCCACATAACATGAATCCTGTCCAGTTATATAATAAGGAACTTCTAGGTATCTTTTCCTTCTATATATACTGCATCTATTGACAGTAACGTGTACCTCTAAAATATACACATACAACACCTTTTATAAAGACTTCAAAAAACCTTAATTAATCAGATGTAGGGACCTTTGCTATTTCTCAACTTTCCTCATAGGTGGAAAGGCTCTCAAAGTGTAAGAAAATCTATATGTGCTAAAATTCAGGTTACCCGATATTTTAAAAGATTTCTGGCATCTGAAAGCTCCTTCCTCTCAAAACATCAGCATGTGGATGATCTTCTAGGAGACAATGAACTTCAAAACCTAGAGCTAGAATCTAATGCATATAAAATGTCATATACTCCACCTTGATTTTCACTCATGTAACAAGTATGAACTTATCCACAAGCTTGCTCTAGAAGTGGGGAGAAAGAAAGGTGGATGTGGTAGAGGCAGTTACTAATTTACAAGGAGATGGAGCCACAACTGGGGAGAGGGGCTAAAGACCATATTGCTATCACAGTCTTTTTAAAAAGAGCTCGACTCCATCTATCTATCTATATCTGGCATCAGGTCATCAGCCCATTTAATATGAACCTCTTACAGCACTTATCATCTATGCCACTCATTGAGAGGAAAAAGTAGGGGATCTAGGTTCAGATCCCAGCTCTAACACTTAGCTGTGTGACAAGGGGTAAATTATCTCAACTTAAGACTCAACTTTTTCATTTGTAAAATGGGTATCACAATAGTTACACAATTTTATCTATTTTGAGGAAAGATGCTTCAGAAAACCTTAAAGTCCTATGCAAATTTGAGGTAACATTATTTGTCTTCGATTCATTTATTGTACTTGTATCCCCAAAGCCTATCAAAACGTCTGGAACATAGTAACTTATTTAATAAATATTTGCTGATTAACTGATATGCTCTCCTACAGTATTTCCTATATTACATTGTAAACTCCTTGAAGGCAGGGAGTGTGTTTTAGACTTTTTAATATACCTGGTGTGGCAACCAGATGTTCTGTCCAATTTGATCCAGAATCCAGGGAGCAGTAAAGTGGTCAAGAAAGAAGCAAAGAAAAGGTAAGGAAATCAGAGGAGGTCTGACAGATTTGGCAGGCTGTAACAAATATCTATGGTTCAAGGACAAAGAAGAGTTGTGTTGCTGCTAGGTTCAAATCCTACTAGATATCTCTTTAGTTCCTCTATGAACTTTCCTATCTTTGTGGTCTATGTAAACTCATGGCTGAGAGGCCAAGGGCTCTCAGGTCATTCCTCTAACATATAGACAGCAATAAAGTGAGTGAAATTTTCTTAGCAAAAAAAAAAAAGCATGAAGACACAGCCCCCGATAGCTGATTCAACCTTCAATAGCATTTTGTTGATCTTAAGAAGCTCCTTATCCCAAAATGCATGTAAATGGCTAATTGGAATCATTATATAGTAATCAGAGACAACCATGAAAGACTAAGTTAAGTTGGTCCATAGATCTTACATGCAATCATAACTTAACTATTACCAAACCTCTGGGCAAATTAAGATCCTTATGCCCTAGAATGTTTATTTAGAACGCCTAGTACTAATTAAAAAAACAAAACAAAAAACAAAACAAAACAAAACACCGAAACCCTTGGCTCCATTCTCTCTGCTTATTGGATGAAAGTTAAATATAAACACTTAACAGAAAAATACAATCTCATCATTATATTAATAACATTGTAGGATCTTGATACTGGCTGTATTTTCTTCTAACTACACTCCCATTCCATTTTCCAGAAGGCAAAGGACTACAAACTGTGTAATTAGACTCCTTATTCATTTGATAGCTTGTTGTCAGCTGTGTCCTTAGTTACTCAAAAGCTACTTTATACTTTAGGTCAGACCCCAAGTCTGAAATATGAAGTACACTAACACAGAGGTCAAAGGCCTTTTACAGTTTGAGTTCAACAAAAAACTCAGTATATAAAAGGAGTAGCTCACTGCTTAGAAAAAATAATCAACTCCCTGCATTCACTATTCCAGTCATGTATTGCATGAGGATAAACAGCTCAGTCCAAATTAACTACCTGTATCAAACTGTAGTTTCCATGTCCATGACCCAACAATGTTGGGCAAAGGGTAAGAGAATTAGATAGAAAATGATGCTACTTAGGGATTACAATTCCTGCGAAATACTGAAAAGAAGTAATAAAGCATCAGTCCCACCAATACAATCAATACACTTTAGTCAAGGGGCAGTTTATTTCCTTTGGTAGCATGCCTTCCATCCATTTCCATCTTTGCACAGAAAAGTATTTGCACAGAGAAGCCCATAAGATTCTATAATTTAAAGCTAGAAGGTACCTTACAGATCATCACTAACCTCATTTCACAGATGAGGAAACAGAGGACAACGGAGGTAAAGTGATTTGATCAAAGTCATACAAATAACTAGTAGCAGAACTGAGATTTGAATCCAGGGCTTCTGACTTAAAATCCAATGCTCCTTTCATTACATTAGGCCATATGAATTAAAAAGAGAATACCAAATGAACAATGGTACCAATTAAAAAAAAAAAGCATGGAAGTCAATGAGAATGCCCATTTCATCACCATTTTTAAAACTGTTTTTTTCTCTTCCCCATGCTAATATTTCAGAAAAGTAAGGCTAATAATAAATAACTTTCCCAGAACTGATTTTTTTTAAAACTTAAGCATCCAGGCTGATCCTGATACAGAGCAGTCCTGTTTACAGAGTCAAAAGATAGTATACTGTGATAACTAGAAGTTACCTTGGAAATTGGCTAGTCTGGTCCTGAAATTAATTGAGAATAGGGAAAGAGATGTCAAATATTGGGTTATCAACCTGATTGCAGTTACTCCCAATATACATATAGAGATTGATCTAAGTCACCATAAATTATTAATTCCTAAAATAAAAATGGGTTCTAGTGAGAAAAATATTTTTATTTTCCAGACTGAGTCTGAAGCACCCTTACATTCATGAAGTCTTCTGTCACTACTCTCACTGCCTGCTTCACTGAATTCTGTCCTACCTCTAAGTGTTTAAGTGATTAACCAACTATAGTGCATGTTTTAGTTATGAAAATACTGTTTTACTTGTCCTTTAGCATCATCTCTGTATATCTTCTTGGCTATGTAGTCTATATCTGTATCCATACTGCCTCTAGCACAGAGCTCAGCAGAGCGTAACAGATGACTGACAAATATGTTTTGGCATTGACTATGAAATTTACAGGATACGCCAAAAAAAAAAAAAAAAGAACTTACATAAATAGAGATAACTAATGGAATTTGTTGTTGTTGTTCATTGTTATACAGAAGCTCCTAGTATGGAAACTTCCTTCCACCAGTATATGTCCTCCATCTGTCTGTAACCTGAGTCACGAAGAGACATTTGGGAAACCAAGAAATTAACTGACTTGCCCAGGGTCACACAACTAATAAGAGTCTGAGGCACGATTTAAATCCATGTTGCCTGACTCCTTTATCCAGTACAACATGCTGCCTCCTTTTGAAGGAAAATAACATATGTTGACTGCACAAAGATCCCATAACTTCAATGCAGTATCCCATATTTTGGACAGGTACAGCACTGTAAACTGGGCCCAGAACTAAACAGAGAGAAGAGAACAGTGCTGGTTCGTATCTGGGAAACAAGAAGGCACTTTTGACAATCCAAGCTGCTCTCTGACATAAAAACTCATCTTTTTTAACAGCAATTCTCTTCCAGGGATGCTAATGGGAAGGAAGCACCTCTATCAATGATCACAGATAGACTAGAGTTATGAAAAGGGGAAGGAGATGTCAGTATATAAACAAATGTATCAGCACTGCTTATGAGTATAAAATCAGCTAGAAAGGTCAACCCAGCCACAGACAGACAGATACTTTCTCTACCCTATTTATTACTTGAGGGAAGGGGGTAGGGGAGAGTAGTTTCAAAAGGAGCCAAACAGAAGATTAACATAGGAAGATACTTAGGTATCAAATCTCAAATACCCACCAGTGAGCACCAGCTAATATTAATACAAACAGAAGAAAATGATGAAAAATAGGAAAAATAATTAAAAGCGAATGTCACATGTTTCATAGCACTCTTAGGATTCTCATTTACTAGGCATGAAATAAAAGTGGGGATGGGGGTCGGGGGGTGGAATTCCAAAGCATTTGACCTAAGACTGCCCTCCAGCTGATAAAAGCTAAAGCTGTAATGACCATACAACATTATCTAGTACTGGATGTTCAAAGATGACAAAGCCAAAAATATTGAACCAATTTCTCTTGTGCAAAGCACTTTCCTGAAAAGATATGCATTGATGCTATTATTTCACTGGGAAAAAAATAATCTCTTTCCTGAGAGGGAATTATTTTTATAGACAGACTGTTGGCCTTGATATAATCCATCCTAGAGCAAAAAATATGAAAACAGAAATTACATGTGAGGTGAGGGAAATGGATTTTTAATACACATCATCTCATCATAACATCACAGAGTTGGGAGGAAACCTTGAGGTTTTATAATCAGGAAGAGGTCCAGTGCAAAAAAAATCAGTTTACTACCCTGTCCTTTAAAACAGGGAGAAAAGGAAATGCTATAGCAATTCTTAGCAAAGTATTTATCAGTGTCTGTAAATTCTTTAAATTCTTACTAATAACTAATCAAAATATCTATTACTTCAGCTTAATTGAATCCCTTGTCTTCCTGTCCTCAATAGGAAAAAGATAGCCCCTCATCATAATAATCATTAAATAATAACAATAATAGCAAATACAGAGACTTTAAGGTTTGTAAAGTACTTTACAAATACCTCCTTCTATACTCAAAAAAATGTTAGCAGGTACAGTCTAGTATTATCTCTATTTTGTTGTTGTTGTTGTTCAGTCTTTTCAGTTGTGGCTGACTCTTTTGACCCCATTTGGAGTTTTCTTGGCAAAAATACTAGAGTGGTTTACCATTTCCTTCTCCACATCATTTTACAAATGAGGAAACTGAGGTAAACAAGGTTAAATGATTTGCCCAGGATCACATTGCTAGTAAGTATCTGTGGCTGAATCTGAACTCAGGGCCTGACTCTAGGTCCAATACTCTGTCCCCTGGGCCACCTAGCTGCTACTGTGATAGTCTGAACTGCCACTAATAACATATAAGATATAATAACATAATATAAATATATCATATAATATATAACAATAGCATATGATATATAATAGTAATATAAATATAGCTATATAAATTAAACAGCTCTTCAATTTCTATATCATAGACAACCTAGTGGAAATCATTTTTTAGGAAGTAATTTATGTTTATGAACCCAATCAGATTTTTTTTTAATGGGAAAAAAAACCCAACCCTATTTCAAATATTTCAGACTCTGGAAATGCTTAAGAATGTCCTAATTCAGATTTTTAAAACAGCCAAGTGTCAGAAAAAATTCAAATTTTGACTTCCTTTTTGACACAGTAGCTTAATCCCTACTCAGACAACCTTTTCAAAAATTCCAAATGAGTTTTTCTCTGTATGGATGTATAATACACATATGAACCATGGAAGCTTTACAAAGTGGAAATCAAATAAAAGAGGATTTTTTTTTTTGAAGGGTAGGCAGGGGAAGCGACCCAAAAAAACACAGTGAAGTGATTTTTGGCCAAATCAGCAAAGAGTTTGGATTAACCCTTTTAAGCACAACAGCTTCTAGCCAACAATTCACACCCACTGTTCTTTCAGAAAACTGCATTAGGACAGAAAACAACAGCATCTCTGGCGGTTGCCACTGCTGATTGGAGCTGTTTTTCTGGCTTAGGCAGCAGGCCCAGGGTGGGCCTCTCCCCACCCCATGCACCCTGACCCTGAAACAACTGAGCTGCACATCTCTCCAGCCAGTCTCCAGTTTATGTTTGAGCGAAAAGGAGATCATAAATTCAGTGAATTTCCTCTTAAATCACGATAGCTTCTTGACCAGATGTTCATTTAGAAAGGGTAGTTTTCTTTCTTTACATAACAATGGAAAAACACATGAGAACACATCCATGATAGCCCAGTATCTCATTCAAGGAATTTGTTCTGTGAAGCTGACATTCAAATCAAAGTCGACTTGGGATTTCAACAAGACCCCTTCATTCTTCTCCCTACCAATGAGGGTGTCCTGAAATGCCTCCTACATCCAATGTTAGGAGGACTGAAAACAAAAGCCCCCATTTGAATAGGTCATAGGGGAAGATATGGTGCTCAAGAAGAAGACACTGTTCTAGAAAAGGAGCAGAAGAGGTGGGGGTGAGAAGACACATAGCTGTCTTTGAGATGATTATTTCTCCTCAATTTTTTTTTCCCCTCTACACAGCCAGGCATTGTTTGGCAGACTGTTTCTCCCAGCATTTGCCTAGACATTCTGGCCCATCTGTAAATCTTTTTCCATTAGATAGTTTGCTCACACATACTGGTTTGTAACAGACTTGCTCCGAGACTGATACCATGCAATGTCAAGCAGGAAAGTTAAGTGGGAGCTGCTTGATCTATCAATTGATATGGGATATTTCCTAAAAGCAGCTTTTATTTCTACTTGATGGACAAGGTCAGGTTTTTAGCCTGGTTCCCAAGTTTGTATCAAGGTTCACACATCATGCACTTGGTTAAAAGTCACGACCTAGTTGCATATTTTAAGCCGCTTTTCTGTTTATCAGTTAGAATTTGTAAAAAAAAATTTTTAAAAAGAAAGAAAGAAAAAATAGGACACAGCAAAGAGTGAAGAGAAGCATCTGTAGTCTCTGCATGCAGGAGGGTTGTTAAAATCTTGGCTCATACACAAGGGAACATAGAACAGAGGCCAAGATCTTCCAGGAAACTTAAGTTCAGTGTATACAGCGTCAACTGCTAGGGCAGTCAACCAAAGTATGCACAGAGTTTGTCTACAGTGTATATTTTAGCCGGAGCATGTCAAAATGAAATTTTAGTTGTCACATAGTCATATGACACAAACACCATCAAATAAATGCATGAGTTCCATGTACTCATCAACCAAAATAAGAATTCATTGAAGTATAAATAAGTGCAATTTCTCCACAAGAAATTCTCCTCTGGCCCCATCAGATCATATCTCATGATAACCCAAACTTAATAAGCCACATTATCTACAACTCCACACATTATTTGTTTCCTCCAAGTCCCTGAATCTTTAATTGATGTTAACAGGAAGAACCTTCTCCATGACATTTGTCAACTATTTCAGAATTTCCCTCAGTGAAAAGCAAAAACTAAAGATTTAACTCTCCATTTTTCCAGTCATGTAGACAAGGAAAATGTACATGGAATGCAGTTCACTTTCCATTTAACAAGTAACTACAAAGAAACCAGAGCACAGATTCTCCAAGTTTTGCAGTTTATCATAAAAATGCAGGTAACTCTATTTTATATCCCTGGTTACATTATTTCTATTTTTGTTAATGTTACTGAGAAAAATTCTCAAAATGTGCTCTGGAAGGCAGGAGAAAGAACAATGGCTGTAAAGTTAAGAGGCCCTATCTCACCTTTGGCTCTTTCTACCTAAGTGACCTTGGACAAATCACTGAACATCTCAGGACCCCAGTTTCTTCACCACGATCTCAAAAAAATCGTACTCTTAGAGAAATTAGAGCCAAGCAACACTTCAAAGTCTTGCCTTTGTGATTCTTTCTAATCATAACATAGTAAGAGTAATGGACTCTTTTTCCATTTTAAGATGCCAGTGGGCAATGCCTTCTTTATGTGAAGATGGCACTTGAGGAACCCACTGACACCTGGAATACTTCTTCCAACAGGGGACTGGCTTTGTGGAGCCACTCACTCTCTGTTCCCTAGTCCACCCTGTGAGTCTCTGATTGTTTCATACCAGCATGACCTCTTTCAAGGCAGGCACCACCATGACTATGCTGCTTTCAATGCACATCCTGTCATCAGTAGAGTGCTTGAGCTTGTGGTCTCTGTTCTCCTCTCATCTCAGTTCATACCTCCTCCATTTTCACAGAAGTTTGCTTTACTATCCTTGATATTCATTGAGCAGCAGCTCCTTTTGTACTTTGTGATGTCTGTATATAGGTACAGAGGACTATAATTTTTATAGCCAGAAGGGAATTTAAAGATCATTTAATCCAACCCCTCTTCATTTTATATCTTAGGAAACTGAAGCCCATAGACATTAAGTAACTTGCTTAAGGGGTCACACAGACAGTAGTAGAAGCTGGGTTCAAGACAGTCCCTTGAACTCCAATATTCTTCCCATACCACAAAACTTCTATAATAATAGTAATAATAATAACAATAACAAATATAAATAGTAGAAGTAATGGTGACATTAATAATATTAAGAGTTAGGATATATATAGTACTTGAAAGTTTACAAAGCACTTTACAAATATCACATTTTATCTGCAAAACATTATTATCCCAATTTTACAGAGGAAACTGATGGCAGACAGAGATTAAGTGACTTGCCCAGAGTCACACAGCCAATAAATGGATTTAAACTCAAGTCTTCCTGATTCCACGTCCAGTGTTCTATCTACTCTACCACCTAGCTGGCACTAAACCAAGAAACAAGGGAAAGAAAAGTTAGAAATCACTTCTGTGCATATTTAAAACAGAAGCCAAGAAGACATATCATCCATTTATTAAATTGTTTCTAATAACCTCAGTTCTCACTGCTTTTCACCATCAATAGTAGATAAGTTGCAACTTCTCTCCTTAGAGAGTGAAACAAAGCTGTCATTGACATTTCTGGAAACTGGGGCTGGATATTAACTAAAATGTGAGGGAAAACAACCCCAATCTTCTCACTCAAGTGCCCACCTTACATTTAGAGAAAATACCCAAATTCCTAAGCCACTATTATTTTGTGAAGAAAACTAAGATGAAACTTTAACCTAAGGATTAACATTCTTAAGTGCATAAATTGTAAAAAAAAAAAAAAAAATTAAGCCAACAAATAGGTCAAAAATATTTCAAAAGTCAAGTGAATCAGTGTTGCTATGCCTATTATCACTTCAGATTCCATCAAGGACAAATTTCTCTTTCAGAAAAATGAGTTATATATGCGAAGGTTATTGGAGAGTGATATTTTCTGGTTATGACAAAACTATCATGTATACAATTTGTGAAAGGCAAAAGCTCCAATTTACAGAACTAATGTTTTCAAATTACAATACAGACGTATTACATAGGATTGCCCACTAAAGGAATACTACATGGCTACAATGAAAAATGCAAATTTCTGCTAACCTAAGCAGTTAACTAAAATAATTATCCATTTGTATTGTGATAATTCATCTGCTTCCAACACAGTGAAGTTCTAAGTGATGAGGACTCTGGGTAAGGATAGAAGGGAGGGGTAATATCATCCACCTAGCTGGATGAGACATACACAAACGGCAATTAAACAAATAGGCAATAGGGATTTCTCAACAACAATAAAACTTGTAGATTCTACTTGGGGCGAGTACAATATCACCCAAACCTCCTACACATTCTATTTACTTCTGCAGCTCTGTACAATGAGAGCCGAGATACCAAAAGATTTCCTTGAGATACTAGAAGATTCTCACTCATCAAATAAACATTGAATCATGTGCCCTCTGCATAAGACTTGAGTAAGGTTGGAAAGTAAAAAGCCATTTCAAAACAATTTCTAACACTGTTGAAATTTGGGGGAGTGGGAAGGGGAAGGTTGCAGTGGTTAATGTCCAATTCGCTAGAAAATTCAATTACCCTGAACACCCCATTTTCCTCAGCATTCTGATTAAAAGAGGTTTTATTCTGATGAGAAGCCCACAACTATTTAGAAAGTCATGACTTTCTAGTCCAGTTTGGTAAATCTATACAGCCCAGTCCTCCAAGACTCTGTTATAAAGTAGCTTCAAGATTAAACTGCCCAAATGCTTCAGAAAGATCAGACCTTCATTACCCAGTTGATAAATGGTCAAAGGATATGAGGAAGCAGTTTTCAGACAAAGAAATCAAAGCTATCTATAGCCATATGAAAAAAAATGTTCTAAATCACTATTGATTAGAGAAATGCAAATTAAAACAACTCTGAGATACCACCTCACACTTATCAGATTGGCTAATGTGACAAAAAAGGAAAATGTTGGATGTGGAGAGGATGTGGGAAAACTGGGACATTAATGCACTATTGGTGGACTTGTGAACTCATTCAACCATTCTGGAGAGCAATTAGGAACTATGCCCAAAGGGCTATAAAACTGTGCCACACCCTTTCATCCAGCAATACCACTGTTAGGTCTATATCCCAAAGACATCCAAAAAAAGGGGAAAGGACCCATTTGTACAACAATATTTATAGTAGTCCTTTTTTTTTTCAGTGGTGAAGAACTGAAAATCAAAGGGATGCCTATCAATTGGGGAATGGCTAAACAAGCTGTGAAATATTTTTGCAATAGAATATTATTATCTTATAAGAAATGACGAGCAGGTTGATTTCAGAAAAACCTGTAAAAGACTTACATGAACTGATGCATAGTGAAGTAGGACATTGTACACAGTAACAGCAATACTGTTCATGAAGAATTGTGCATGACTTAGCTATTCTCAGCAATACAATGATCCAAAACAATTCCAAAGGACTAATGATGAAGCACATTATCTGCCTCCGGAGAAAAGAACTGATATTGTTTAAGTACAGACTGAAGCATGGTATTTTTCACTTTCTTTCTTTCATTTTTTTCTTTTGTTAGTCTTTTCGTACAAAATGAATAACATGGAAAAGTTTTACTAATTGCACATGTATAACATAAGGGTGGGGGGAGGACGGAGAGAGGGATAGAATTCGGAACTCAAAACTTTAAATAAAAATGTTAAAAATTAGAAGGAAAAAAGAAAGGTCAGACTTTGTTACTTTGAATCATGAAGTTTTCCTCTTTTTGCAATGACAGAGAAGGAAGGATGTGGGGGAGTAGTAGGGGTGAACAGTCAAGTGTGACTGATTGAGTCAACAAGCATTTATTAAGGATGTATATGCAAGGCACTGGGGACACATAGACAAAAAGGAAACAATCCCCTGAATCAGAGAATTTACATTTTCCCTACTCCACTGTACTACTCAGAGGCACAGTGAATGGAGTGCCAGGCCTGGAGCGAGGAAGTCCTAAGTTCAAATCGAGCCTCAGACACTTACTAGTCCTGTGACCCTGGGCAATTCACTTAACTTCTGTTTGTTTCAGTTTCCTCAACATAAAATAGGAATAATACTTTATCAATAAATGTTATTATTAAGTAATAATGTTTTATTATTGAACCCTGCTTTGCAGGGTTGCTATGGGGATCAAATGAGATAATATCTGTAAGGCGCTAAGCACAGTGCTTGGCACCTAGTAAGTAGGTAACACAAATGCTTATTCCCTTCCCCTTCTTTCCCTACTCTAGATTACTCCATCATGCCTCAGATGCCTTTTCATCCTGCAAGATCACTTCAACCCTCAAACTCACACTTCATCAAAACCCTCTTCCCCTGGAAGGTGGAGAGTTCTTCCCAGAACCTCCAAATAAAGAGGGATCCCAAGCCAGCCATCTCTTCATTTCCCACCCAGCTGGACTCTTTTGGATTTCTCCATCATGACCCTCCCTTCCCTTCTCCCCTCACCCTTTGCAGCTTCCTTTTTTGTATTGTCTTACCCTATGAAACTATCAGCTCCTTGAGGGCAGACTTCATTTATATATTTGTATTGCCAGTGTTTAGCACATAACAGGCACCTAATAAATCTTTACTGACTGACATTCTTTTGACAGAAAGCAACGAGAACACAAGTAAATAAACAGAAAATATATGCAAAGTAAATACAAGTCATTTTCTGACTGGGGAATTAGCATTTGGGGGAATCAGTATAGGTTTCTGTAGATGAGGGCATATGATTGGAGTTTTGAAGGAAACTAGTTCTATAAAGCAGGAGTGAGGATAGAATATATCCCAGGCAGAAGGGGAGAGGCTGGGCAAAGGTACATAGATGGGAGGTGGAATGCCACACACAGGGACAAGGTAGTAGGCCAGTATGGCTGTGAATGGAAAAGTTCGCTGGAGACAGATCATGAAATGCATTACAACTATGCCAGCGACATTACTGGTGTAGTAAGCATGGTGCAGTTGAAGAATATCCTACAGGTAATTTTAATTTCACAACTGATTCTTTTGCCAAATCAAGAGATGGAAACAAAATGAAATAGAACACAGGAGGACCCTTACATGGGTCTCAGGATAATGACAAACCACGTCAGTTTGACATTATGAGCATGACAGTGGTAACCATGGGGACCGGCACAATCCTTTGACATGTATTTATCCTGAGGGCTCCCAGTGATCCATGTACAGTCCTCATGCTTCAGAATTGTACAATTACTAACAGAGATAAAGAGTTTGCCAATTTTATGCAAGAGAAACTTGCCTGCCATGTTGGGTTTTTTTTTTCCTGGAATGTGTATCCTTCACAAATGCAAGCACAGACACAGCATGCTAGGGTTTGACAGATACCATTTATTCTTCTCAAGGTATAACAATGCAACTTATTTAAGACTTCACAACAGATGTCATACTAGAACTCTGCTGTCAACACACATACACACAAGGCCAAAAAGAGGTGTGACCTTTTGAAAGAAAACAAAGTTTATGCAAATCCCCACTTACAAAATAGTGAGCAATTATTCATATTTGGGGAATCTTTGCTTCTTCCCTCCCCACCCCCCAAAATTAACTGTTTCACAATCCCTTTAATTAACAAGTTCCCCTTTCCAGAAATACCTATTATATTATGTAAGGTACAACTGTCCTAGACTTGAGAACTCTGCTCGCAAAGAGCACAATGTGTTCTGTGAATAGATAGCAACCATCTGTTTCTTTTAGTTGGAATGCTACTTCCTAATTCAGGTTAGAGAGAATAGATGAACCTCTCTAAAATGCTTAGGGTTTTTCTACATAGGTGTGACATGGGCCATCAGATCCAGTTCGTCCCCATATAAAGGCTACACCCAAAATTAACCACACTGTTTCTACTAGAAAAATGGAGAATTAGCTAGTTATGATTCACCTGGTGTAGAGGTTAGCATGCTGGACTTGGAGTTAAGAAGAGATACAGTTCAAATCTTGATTTAGTCACTTTTAAGCCTCAATGTTTTCATATGTAAAATGAAGATAATCCTATTGTAGTATCTACCTTACCAAGTTGTATATATTACATATACATTACAGGATATCCGGTATAATTCAATTCAATAAACATTTACTAAGCATCTACTATATGTGCAGAGCATTAAGCTATTGTGGGAGATATAAAGTTTAGTTTAGATACAGGAAGCCTACAATCTAATAATAACAGTTAGCCTTTATATAATGCCTACTACGGGCCAGGCATTGTGCTTAGCACTTAACAAATATCATCCCACTTAATCTTCACAACAGATCTAGCAGGAGGATAAGAAAAAAATGCAGACAATTATAATACATGATTTTATATAAGTGGATTAGTGAGTCAACAAGTCTATACCGATCTCAAAGACCCTAAGATGTGGTTTCAAGTAGAAGTTTAATTCATTTCAGAAGGGGAAGAACACAAACTCCTGAATATTTCTGCTTTGCTACCTGTAAATTAATAATATTGCACCAAGATTGGCACCCTATAGAGAGAATTCTTGCTAGTCCTAAACGGACAAAGGAGGGAAGGTCTCTTTCCTACATGCAACATTTACATTTGTGCCACAACATTGCACTAACCCACAGGATGCTTGTACAAACCCTATGAACGTGAATCTGAAAGGAAGCGAGGCCTGGGGTTGGTGTGTTGACCAATTCCTGACTTCCTACTCTGTGGCACTATATTGGCTATTTTAAAAATAGTACAAGAGACTCAGAAGATTAGAAAAATATTCTCTCAATGACCACTAGAAACCTGGTGCACAGAGACAGCTAGCTCATTCTCCTCTTCCTCTTTAGCAAAGGCTGGATTTGAGGGGAGAGTGCAAAAGGGGGCACACATTGCTCCAAATAGGTAAGTAGATCAAACTGAGTAACTTAAGTACCAAAATGCAATTTGTATCAGGGATGTGGAGCTAATGACGGTTACAAATTCAGTTCTTGGCTCTCTAACTTACATAGTAGGCAGCTTGGAGGTGCAGAAAGAACATCAAATTTGGAGTCAGAAGATTTGAGTTTGAATTAATTCTGGCTTCCTGCCTCAGTTACTTACCACCTGGGTGACCTTAGGCAAGTCATGGAATCTCCCTGAGTCTCAGTTTTCTCACCCTGTAAAATGAGTGCTTTGGACTAGATCTCTAAGGTCACTTACAGCTCTAAAACCTGTGATGTTACATAGAATTGTTACTAGAAATTCTTTTACTTGGAGTTTTAGGGGAAGAGGTGACACAGAGAATAGGGTCTATTCTCTAGAGAGATCAGCCTATGCCCCCAGGAGAAGGCTCCCATGGCACTAGGATCCTCTGGGTGGGGACAGGTGAGGAAGTACAGTTCTGCTGTCCAGCATAGGGAGCCTGAGGTCTCTAAACCAATGTGATGAAAAAGATCATTCCTTAGATATTGTCATTCTGGGTCAAAGTACCAATGGTTCTTCTGCCCTAGTGAGACTCTAATGCTGGGTGTCCTAAATACACAAGCAGTTGGGGAGTGAGTAGGAGGGGAAAGATTCCCTGAACCCTGAATAACAAAAAGCATCCTTTGACCTTCCTCTTGCGGGGTGGGGCTAGGATGAAAGGAGGTAGAAGAGGGAAGGAAACCTTATTTCTTGGCAAACAATATCCACTTAACAAGGCTGGGGAGTTGGGAAGGAAGAAGATTATATTTTACAGAGAAAACAAAAACATTGTCTTTCAGTTACATTACAGGCTAAGCAACTTGTGTTCTGGTGACCAACCTGGGCAGTAAGCATAATTTAATTTTCCCCCTATGGGAAAAGGTCCAAACAACTGACTTATAAACGAACTTTTGTAAAAACTAATTTTTAGATTGGAACTGCCTATACCACAATACTTGGTAATTCCAGAATACCACTGCTCAGAAAAGCAAGAATCCTTTTCAATTAGTATCACTAGCCGGCTGAGTATTTAGTAAACATTCCTGACAAATGTCTGTATTTCAAAGGTTTCAGAGGCTGTCACACATCAACCTCTCTTTCACTCCCCTAAAAGGCCAGAACAAACAACCTTCTTTTCATCACTGAAACAGATATAGCTGGGCCTGGAATCAGGAAAACCTGAGTTCGAATGTGATCTCAGACACTTACTAGCTCTGTGACCCTGGGCAAGTCATTTAACCTCTGTTTGCTTCAGTTTCCTCACCTATAAAATGGAAATAATAACAGCAACTACCTCCTGTGGTTGTTGTGAGGACCAAATGAGAAAATACATGTAAAGTGCCTGGAACACAGTAGGTGCTATATAAATGTTAGCTATTATTTATTATTATCATCGCTGTTGTTATTGTTGTTGTTATTCACCCAACAGACCAAACAGCTCATGAGCACCTATTTATTTCCCCTTTACCAAACCATTAATATTTTTTCCCTCATGTTTACACATTGCAACAAATGGTGAGAGATATTTTTAAAATGCAAAAGAGAGGATGAATAGGTTTGCTGCCACTCTCTGGGCTTAAGTGAACATTTAGAGCCAAGTTGCAAACCTGAAGTTTCCAAGGGAAATACCAACAAGACCCTTAGCCACACACTTATGGTCCCTGTTATAAGTCAAGACTTGAAGGAGGAAAGGCTCAAGGAAACCACATGTCGAGTACTCTGGTCATCATGCTGAAAATTCTCCTTAAGTGGGAGCTTCTGATAGCAGAATTTAATTCATGTTGCCTGAAAGCAAATCTAGAAGCTCCTTCTTTTAGACTCTGTTTGCAGAAACATTATTAGACTTGGAGTTAAAAGATCTGGATTCAAGTCCCGTTAGTCACAACCTTAGTGTGCCTCACTCTCCTCATCTGTAAAATAGGAATAACAGTCTTTGTACCACCTACTTTACAACTGTTAAGGGGCAAATATCCAAGTTACTGATTAAAAAAAAAAAACAAACTACTTGGATATGTGATGAGAGAGGCATGGATAGACAGCAATTTCTAAAAGGACCTGGGAGTTTTCAGGGATTATAAACTCAATATGTCAGCATTGTGATGTGACAGGCAAAAAAAAAAAATGTGTTTGGATTGAATTAAGAGGGGCACAATTCCCAGGAATAAGGGAGTGACAGTTCCACCATAGTACTCTGCCCTTATCTGACACCATCTTGAGTACTGTGTTTGGTTCTGGGCACCATTGATAGGTTAAAGAGTGTCCAACAGAGGGCAGCCAGGATAATGAAGGACTGAGAGTCTGTGGCATATGAGGGATGGTTGAAGGAAAGGGCCATGTTTAATTTGAAGACGAGAAGACTCAGGGGGAGAAGATCACTGTCTTCAAGGGTTGTCATGGGGAAGAGAGATTAAAACTGTTTGTTCCCAGATGTCAGAAACAGGAGCGATGGTCAGAATTTTCAGAGAGGCAAATTTAGGCTTGATAGCCAGAAAAAACTTCCTAAAAATTCAAAGTGTCTAGAAGTGGAATGGGCTACCTGAAAAGGTGGTGAGTTCCCCTCATTTGAGGTCTTCAAGCAAAGGCTGGTCAATCACTTGGTAGGTATGTTTATAGTGACCTTAGGCAAGTCACTTAGCCTCTGCCTCAATTTCCTCATCTATATAATGGAGAATAATAATAGCACCTAACCCGTAAGGTTGTTGTGAGGAACAGATGCGATATTTGCAAAGCACTCTGCAAACCTTTCAGAGCTATAAATACTAGCTAGCTGGAGTAATAATAGCAGCAGCCACAGTAGTACTGGTAGTAGGACTAAATAGCTGATGAGGTCTCTAACTCTCAAATGCTGTGATTCTGTAAAATATGTTTTTTTAAAAAGTTCACGTAAAGTATTTAGTAACCTTAAAGAGCTAAATAAAAATTATCATGATATATAACACAACAGAGAGTCGTACCTGATACAAACAAGCCTTTCTGTCCGTTCTGTGGTCTCTGTCCACAAAAGCAGGAACCTGAGGCTTACACTTCTCATTTTTAACAGTGGCCACTTGTGGGTGTGTTTCCATTTTTTGAGGAGGAGAATGCTACTGATTAGTCATAACCCAATGGCTTGGAAAGAGAAATACATCACTTTATAAACATGCGTGTAGAGTTACATCCAGAGTTTCAGAGGAGCCCTGGCAGGCTCTGTTTCAGACAGGGAGGGTCTCAGAGAACTCTCTATCTCCCTACAGCCGGAACTAATGAGCAGCCCGATCCAGATGAAGTTGATTTTAGCAGAAGATGGTGGCCTGGCCCTTTTTAGTTCCAAAGAATCACACCCAAGGGCTGCTGGTATGTGTTTGAGAAGGAGATGGCAGACATGTGGCGGGGGGGAATTTAACTCAACTCCACAAACATTTTAATCAGCATCTATTATGTAAGAGAAGAAAACACCTCTCCATTCTCTCTATTCCCACTGGCTGGATGCCCATTTCCAAATATCTGTATCTTTGGGACGAACCAGTTATTCTACTCAGTATGTTTTTGTGTCTCTTAACCAAGAGACTTTAAGCAGCTAGATGGTGCAGTGGATAGAGAGCCTGGCCTGGAGTCAGGAAGACCTGAATTCAAACCCAGCCTCAGACACTTACTAGCTGTGTGACGCTAGGCAAGTCACTTGACCCTGTTGGCCTCAGTTTCCTCATCTGTAAAATGAGCTAGAGAAGGAAATGGCAAACAACCACTCCAGTATCTTTGCTTAAAAAAAAAAAAAAAAAAGACGTAAAAAAGAGTCAGACATGACTGAAATGACTTAGCAACAACCAAGAGAGTATTCTTAACTATTCACCTCAACACCAATTTAACTGCTTTACTCTGTACTGCTCTAGTATAATAATACCTCGTTCAAGCTATTGGAAAGAGCACTGGCCTTAAAGTCAGGAAGACTTGATGCAAATTTTGCCCTAGACACTTATAAACTATGTGGCTCTGGGTAAGTTACCATCTCAGCCTCAGTTTTTTTCATCTGTAAAATGGTAATAATAACAGCATCGACCTTACAGGGTTTCTGTGAGGAACAAATGACATGATATTTGCAACCCTTACAGTACTACATAAATGCATGATGATTTTCTATATAGATTACTGAGATAGCCAATGTCAGTCTTGAGTCTGATTAACAAATATGCTACAAATATGCCTTGTTCTTAGATAAGCCCAAAAGAGAAGAATCTAAACTTTAATCCCTCTTGCAACAGTAAGCAGCATAATGGAGGAAAAAGATAAAAAGATTATGCTCTATTTAAATAATTATGTGAAATGATACATATGTTCAGGCTTTGGGTCTTCTCTGTATTAAAATTTAATATTCATTTATTTGAAATATTTACCTGTCATTAACTATTTACACAGACATCTGGCAAAGAAAGGTAAGAGAAAGTTACTTTTGGACTCCTTAACAAGACTCTACTGTGTTCAGCGTTACTGAGGTCACTGCTACAAATCCACTGGGACAGTCCTCATAGTGCTGGAAAGTTCACAGCAATTTAACTTAAAAGTTTTTATAAAGTTGACTGAGACAGTGTGATTTAAGAGCATTCTCCAAATGGCTACAGTCATTTGGAAGAAGGTCATCTCAAGGCTAGCATTAAGGTTTTATTTATGGAACTAATACTATTTTTTTTTCATTAGTCCAAAGAGAAAGATGCTAAAACAGTTCCCTGAAAAGAGGCAATTAAGACTGTTCCATAAGGTGAAAAATGGAGTGGAAATTTTGCACTATTGGGTCCATTTTATCAATGTATGTAGCCCAAGTGCATCTTTCTGGACCAAAGGTAAATTTTTATTTGGAGCCCTAATTATCTAGTTCAGAAAATTCATCTATATGATGAAAAAAAAAAAATCAATGCCAAGTCCATGTGTCTAACAGCTGCAATTCATTTTATGCATCTTGAAAGAGGAACTATGGCATAATGAAAAGAGCACGGCTTGGGTTTAAATCCTGGTTCCAATATTTACTGTAAGAGCATTAGCAAGTCTCCTCCTCAATCTGAGCCCAAATTTCCTCATCTGAAAAATGGGGACAATAATCCTTACTGGTCTCAATGCCTGTTGTGAGAAAAGTATTTTCTAAACCTTAAAGTACAGTGAAAATTCACTAGCTCTGGAATCTCACAGGACCCAAATGAAAATCCCACCGGAGTTACCTTGGGCAAGTCACCTAACTTCCCTGGGCCTTAGCTTCATCATCTGTAAAATAAGAGGTCTGGCCTCTGAGGTCATCTTTCCAACTGTGGATCTATGCTATGATCCATGATACAAATTTTTAATGTGACGTATTTTTTTAGAAAAAAGCAGTGCTATTCAATTTTGATCCCATCTACTATGGAGATGTTAAAATATAACAAAATGTGAGATCATATGTACTTTCAGTATTTACATTTCCCAGTCACCACAAGATGACATGTAAAACATGTGTGTATATATATATATAAGCATATTGACATATATAACACATAAAATGCTTCTTGACATTTGTAATACATGCTTATGTATTATATATAGGTCAACAAATATACATTATATGGAAGTCAACCAGCATCTTTTAATCACCTATTACGTGCTATTTACTGTGCTAATCTATGGAGATACAAAGAAAGGCAAAAACAGTCCCAGCCTTAATGGAGATCAAGATGATCAAATCAGGGATGCAAACAATTATGTAAAAACAATCTATAATAAATAATACAGCAAAAGGCTTCTCATAGGAGGTGGGATTTTTAGTTGGGACTTCAAGGAAGCCAGGAAAACCAAGAGGCAGGGCATTCCAAGAGTGGAGCATATATGTACATATATAGTATATCTACACAAAGAGACTGATTAGACACATGTATTTATTATCTCCCTGCAATGCAGGATGGGGCTTGTGCATATATCTGAGCATACATCATAAAAGTGCAATTGGTATGTGTATATATACTTTTAAAATATCTGTACTAGAGAGATCCAAATTTTGTTCCTACTATAGTTCAAGAATGAGTCATCCAGTAAGAAAACACAGGCCTTCTATTCACAGTCTCTATGGTGGTCTCATTGGAAAATGAACAGTTCGTGCTAGGCTGGTGATAAGTTTTTTACTGCCCACATCTGGTTTCCGTGGAAGTCGTGCTCATGAGAATGCCTACCGTAGAGAACGCTAGGTTACTGCTGGGGCCATTTAGCCTTGGGTGCTTCGTACTATAACCAAAGTTCTTTCTGAAAGCAGACCTCGTCTATGTGATCTGTCCTCGTGTAGCTACTGTCTTTGTCGATTCTGACAAATGAGAACTAAAATAGGCAGGCAACTGTGGTGTAGGAATTGCAGCAGTCAGAGGCTATTGACTGTGCCAACAAATATGAAGGCCTGGATCTTTCCACAGATTTGTGGATATACTAATTCTTAGAATCCTCCTTGGGAGCAAAGACTAATTCGATTTTGTCATTATATCCCCCCATACCCAGCACACAGTAGGAATTTAACAGATCTTTGTGGACTGATTAAGAAAATACATAATTCATTTCCTGCTTTGAAGGCAATTCTATGCTTTTTCAACTTAACAGGCTTCATTGTTGCGTGTATTTCATTTGCTATTTTGCCTGCTTGTGGTTCTACCTGCCTCAAGTGTCTCCCCATCCCAATCCATCCTCCATTAGGCCACCAAAGTAACTTTGCTAAAGTGTAGGTCCGACCATGTCATGTTCCCCCACTCAATAAACTGCAGTGGCGCCCTCCAGCTTCCAGGATCAAATATAAAACTCTCTGGTTAGCATTCAAACTCCTTTACAACCTGGACCCCTTCTACCCTTCTAGTTTTCTTACACATAATTCCCTGCAATATACCCTTTGATCCAGTAGCACTGACCTCTTTGCTGTTCCATGAACAAGACACTCGATTTCTTGGCTTCGGGCATCTTCTCTGGCTTTCCTCCATGCCTAGAATGTTCTCTGTCCTCGGTTTCACCTACTGGCTTCCTTAGATTCCTTTAAGTCCCAATAAAATCCCATCTTCTATAGAAACTTTCTCCCAACCTTTCTTAATTCTAGGGTTGTCTGTATATAGCTTGTTTGTGTATATTTATCTGTTTATTGGTTCCCCATTGGATTGTGAGCTCCTTGAAGGCAGGTACTGTTTTGCCTCTTTTTGTATTCTTGGCCCTGTGACTGGCACATAGTAGGCAGTTAATAAGTATTGACTGATTGCTACCTACAGCTTTCTCCTTTAATCTAGCATTTCCAATCCAACTAAAGATTATGAAGAAAACTGTTTTTCACTTTCTTACGGGTTCCTTACTTAAACACAAATACAAGTTGCCTGCAATGCAAGTATCATTCTGAAAGAAAAACCAACCTTAATAAATAGATTTGTCTAGAATACTCAGAATGAAACATAAATGAAGGATCTCTTCAAACAGAATCTGCAAAATACTGACTCTGTATATACTTGTTCCTCTTTGTGGCTACCTATGGCAACAAGGAATAGTGAACAAAAGGCTGTGCTTTGGAAGCAGGAGAGACTTGGGTTAAAATTCTGCCTCTGTACACTTACTTGTTATACGATCATGAGTAGTAAATCACTTAACCCTTTCAGTTTCAGTTTTCAAATCTATTAAATAGGGATGATAAAAATAGTTGCTTCAACATCATGGCGAAAGTTGTGAAGATGAAATGAGATAAGGCACAGAAAACACTTTGTAAACCTTTAAACAACATATAAAGGCCACTATTATTATTCTGAACAAGATAATTAAAATAATCTGTAATGTTTAAATTCATTTAAGATAGGATCTTAGAGAACTAAGGAACCTCATAGGTAATCTAGTACAATGTCCTTATTTATTTATTTATTTTTTGGCTAGGCAATGGGGTTAAGTGACTTGCTCAGGGTCACACAGCTAGAGAGTGTTTTGTGTCTGAGGCCACATTTGAATTCAGGTCCTCCTGAATCCAGGGTCGGTGTTCTAACCACTGCGCCACCTAGCTGCCCCTCAATGTCCTTATTTTTACAAAGAAACTGAGGCTCAGAGAGAATTTCCCAAGGTCATTTAGGGAATAAGTGACAGAACCAGGATAATATAGCACTTTCAGGTTGACAACGCACTTTAAAAATATTATCTCACTTCATTCTCATAACCTTAGGAAGTAGGTACTATTACTATCCCAATTTTACAATTTTGGAAACTGAGGCATTGATTAAGTGACTTGTCCAGGGTCAGACAGCTAAAAAGTATCTGAGGCAAGATTTGAACTCAGGTGTTCCTGACTCTGGCTCCTGAGCTCTATCCACTGTACCACCTCACTGCCTCTAACACTGGTCTCCTAACTCCCAAACCCAACACTCCAATTCCAGTGCTTATTCTTCCACTTCCCACATGGACCCAAGTTTCTTGACTCCTACTTTTAGCTTCTCTCTGATGGACTATGTTTTCTAACAATATGTCAGACACGCTAGTGATACTAGACTAGCTATTATCCCTTGTACAAAGTCAATGCTTTGAGGAGAAAGATGAGGGAATAGGGTTATAATAGAAACAGCACAGTTCAGAAACCTCAACTTTTATCTTATTAGTTTAGAGACAGAAGGAATCTTAGTCAAATCTCCTTACTTAAGAAATGTCATCATAAACCCCAAAAGAGATGAAGAGACTTACCCAAGGTCACAATTTTCCAGCCACAGCTGGAGTTCAAATCCCAGAGTTCAAGGTCAGGGACAGAATAGGTAGTGCTTTTCTGCTTCTGGAACCTTCCTAACTTTTATAATCTTACATAGAATCTCTAGAGCAGGCCTGCACAACCCACCAAAGGATTTCAGGAGGCCCTCGAAAAATACAGAGGAAAACATCCTTTGTATGTAGAGGAAGTCCTTTGCCCTGCTGCAGGTTGTACAGGCCTGCCTGCTCTAGGGGATCAGCAGGTAAAGAGAATATTCATGGTCACACTAATTTCACAGATAAGAAAACTTGCCCTAATGTTTTGGGGGCTTGGAAGCAAATGGCAGGTCTTTATTTCTCACCAGTAGTACAACAATGGCCCTTGGGATTAACTGGTCACCAATTACACCTACTATGAATATATAATTAAAAAACACTTATGGAGTACTTAGAATATATAAGGTATTGTTGCTCTTCTGTTCAGCAGACCGTGGCAATTTAGTTATTCTTTAGCAGGCACCCCTAGGTGCTAGTATCCAAAGAAAACTAATTACACAAAGTGCTTAATCTACTTCTATATACCAAGTCAAGCAATCAACGAGAATTTATAAAATGTCTACTACGTGCCAGGCACTGTGCTAAGCACTGGGGATACAACTTCAACCAGTGAAGTGACCATCATGATGAGGAGCATTTATATATGGTTTTAAGGCTTGCAGGGTGCTCTACAAATATGATCTCATCGAATAATCCTTACTCACGAAGAGCTTACAGGCTAATGTAACAAGTACATCCATAATTATAGACAGAATAAAGCAGAGGAGATATACAGAATGACAACTGACTGCATCCCTGTTAAATAATGAAAGTTACTTATCTCCTCCATTTAATTAAAGTGTTTTATGTTTAGGGCACAGCTCATCTTCAGCCAAAAGTCAGACTAGAGGCAATCCTACCAGTGGAGCTAATGGGCTTTCCTGATGTCAAAGTAGAATGACATTTAATCCAGATTATTTGATAATTCCCCTTCCTTCAAGGCAAAGGGTGGAGACCACTGACAGCAAATTAAGCGTCACTACTTCAATTGGGTTTAAGTAAATTTTGGCCCAGGATTAAACTAAAGGAGGGGAAAGAGGGAGAAGGGAAGGGAAGAACTCCAATTGCAAGGAGTTATACAAATGTTCCATGTTCCATGAAATTCAATATGAGCTTTTATTTTAGCCAGGGTTTTCCAACAGAAGAGCATTGTCAGTATTTTCTATGGACAGTTTTAGACTGTGCCTATATATGAAATATGAAGTAGAGTTGAGTCAAACACTCAGATAATTGGAGCCAAAATTAAACTGCTGGTCTCAGTTGCCTGGATGTTATGGCCAAAAGGTGGGTTTGTTTTGTTTCGCACAAATTACATAACTATCCATTTTCCACTTCCTTTTATGAAGGCAATCAATATATGTGTGTTTATATAGACTATTAACAACAACTGGAAGATTGTAATCAGTGGAATGAATATTTAGGAGGAATTTTCCATTTGAAGGAACCTCCCCCAGCATCCCTTCTCCATAGCATATTACGGGTGCCCCAAAGAGGCCCCTGTATTCAAAAGATAGCAGTGCTTCTTTACAACACGAAACAATTTCTCCTAGCTTCACATTACTCCTCTCTCACATTAGGCTTAGCAAAGGAAAAGGCATACACACCACAGCTGGGAGAAAAGGAGAGGAGTGGGGGAAATAAGAAGAGAGTGAGGAAAAGAAAGGGAGAGAGGAAGAGAGACAAACACACGTAAGGACTGAGATTCAGGGACCATGCCAAAAAATATGCAGATTAAGGAACCTCTTAAAGTAAAATGACCAGAGCAGCACCCCATCACTACTTAGACATCTTTAGGATATGGGAATCATTTATTATTATTGCTAGTAATTCAGAATGTACCACTCTAAGATGCTTGTCGTATCAAAAGTAGATTTCTATACCAACAGACAATTACAATGTACCTAGTTAATAATGTCACACATTATACTGTGCTTGGGCCAGACTGATGTGAGCAATAAAATCATCACTTGCCATACTAATAACATAATAAAAAATATTCCCGATGCAGTGCTGTTCATTTGAATTTAAAAGGTTAATCATCTGCCTTTCCTTTCTTTACTGCAGTTGCTGCGATTCTGCTTAATCCACTTCAACCACAGAATGTTAACAAAGACACTTGCTGCCTCGCCTCTCTTCCCCCAAAAGAGACATTCTAACTAAATGCCCAGGGAATAAAGTAGCACGATTTCACAAAGATCACAACAGGTAGAACTCCTAAATTAACCAAATAAGTGGGATTCCAACTGAGCTCATATAATAAGAGAGTACTATTTAAGGACTGAAGTGGGAGGAGACAGGGTTAAGAGTTTCTAAATCCAACCACAACAAAACAAGAATTAATTCCAGCCCTCCAGAGCATGAGGCTGCTGGGAGCTGGTCTCCTTCCTTTTCCATTTCTATCCTACCAGTGGGACAGAAATCCCCACCTCCTCAAATTCAACTGAAGGATTACACTGAGAGCATATTCTTTTGCTTATTTTTGGTCCCTTGCTTATATTAGGCACCCTGCAGACAAGTGCTGGGCACAGGAAACTGAAAATCTGACTGAATTGGGAAATCATTTCACTTTCTTTATGAAAACTAAATATATTTTATCTGATACCCCCAAACCATCTTTTACTTGTAAGTACCTCCCAAAGAATTTGAACAGGCCTACTTTATGTTTGGTTTTTTTTTAAGTAACATGTCTATTTTCAAAAAGAACCATGTCTCAGAGTGATTCCTCACTTTAAACCATTATTTCCTTATTCTTCCAAAAGGTGCCAATGGTAGAATTAATGGCAAGCTCAGACAATGCTAAGAAAGCAATTGTAGATTGCTCTAGCCTACTTCTAGTAGTTCAGAGAAAATCTTTCTGCTTTTATTTTCACAGCATATTTCTGAAAATGAAAACTTTAAAATATTAAGAGTAAGACACAATCAGTTGCATTTTCTCTATCCCTTTCAAAAGCGAGAGCAAGAACATCAGTAGAGAGTATGGGAGAAATTCTCCAAACTTTTAAGAAGGCTTTTTTTTTTTTTTAAACTACACACACGATTTTTGAAAACCCCTGCTGATTCCCACTTTTAAATGAATGGTCACTACTTTCTCTAAGTTTCAATTTATGTGATTAGACTAACAGGTTAGCTGAGTGGGCTCTTTATCCTGTTCACATAAACAACCAGAACGGATGATCACTCATTCCTGGAATTGACTGTGATGATTAGCATAGCTTGATTCTAACAGTGTCAGCCAAACTCTAAACACTGTCTGGCATAAGCAATGAAAAGGGAACCAAAGGCTTGAGCTTGGCCACTTTGAAGTCTTCAGCCAAGGAAAGTCAAAGACAGCCAATCACAAGAGATATTACTGGCTCTCTGGTAACCTACATAGGCTTCTAAGTTTTCTTTTTACTTTGTCTTAATCAAAGCAAGGGCAACGCTTGTTTTAGCTTCCCCTTTTCCCATTAAGGTAAGGAAAAAAGAAAGTGATGGTTTGGACAGGCATATCATTTGAAATCAGTTTTTAAAGACTCAGGCATTCTTAACCTAAAGTCTAGGACTAAATTATACATGTTCCATGAACTTGGATAAGAAAAAAAAAATTACATTTTTATCTAAGTGAAATTTAGCATTTATTTCAATTATGAATGTAGGCAACAAAATATTATGCTGAGATGGGGGTTGACAGGCTTCAAACTAAAGGCCAAAGGAGTCCCATGACGTAAAAAAGGTAAAGAACCAATGACCAAAAGTAAAGGATTTATGCACATTGTTAGAAACACTCTGTCCACCTTCTCTACTCTTTTTCTTATCTCCCAATTAGTAATAATAATAATGATCATTTTAATCCTCTACTAAAGTCTCAATCTAATGATTTACCCTGGCATCAAAGTGACCCTAGGTTCTTAAGTGTTATATTGACATTACACAAATTCTGAAAGACCTTACCAGGCTCAAGAGCCTCCAAGTACAAAACTGGTGATGGACTGCAGATCTGCCATTTAAGGAAAAGCTTAATTTTTGAGATCATCACCAGAAGATTGCCTGTAAGGTGATCAATTTTTTAAGTCCCAGAAAATGTATGACTTCTCTACTAAGACACAGAAGCCTTGGAAACATGGAAAACTGACGTAAAAGATAATGTAACAACAATTTATAAAGCACTTCACCAAGTGAGATGGGTATTATTATTTATTATTATTATTATTATTATTATGCCCCACCCTTTAATTCCCTAAATCATAAAATTAACAAGTGTAAGGGCTAGAATCAAATGAAGACTCTCTGATTCCAAATTCAAATACTTTTTCAATACCACCTGAAATAAGTAACAAATTACACCCAATGTAAAGTAAGAAAGACAGTGAGTGTGGCTGAACCCTCCCCTCCCCCAGAGCCAGAAAGACTCAGTTGTCATATACTGGCTGTGGGACTGCCCATGGGGCAGGTAACTTGACTTCTCAGTAACCCAAACCACTCTTTAAGACTCTATAAATTGTGAAACCACTGATGATCTGAGAGTTCCTCACTATGGTAAAATTCCAAATTAAAGCAAAAAAAAAAAAATAATGAAGTAGCACAAAATTATATAGAATCATTGAATCATAGCATGAGAGGGGATGTCAACCCCTTAGTTTATAAATAAGAGAATCAGTTTCAAAGAGGTTAAAAGACTTGCCCACAGTCCCTCAGAGAGTAAGCAGTAAAGTTGGGTGGTGGTAAAGCCTGATTTCATACCTAAGGCTTTTCCCCACTATGCTCCCTATTACATAAGAAAGCCAGGTGGCCCTTATCTCTTGTTGGAAACACCTGCTTCAGAGTTAGTGATCTGGTGCTCCCAAATGCTTTAAAGTGACAGAATTCCAAGGGACCTTATAAATAATCTAATCTAGCTCCCTCAGTTTGGTGTTGGTGAAACTGAGCCCCAGAGGTTAAATGCCTTTGTCAAAGCCCACACCATTAGCTAGTGGCAGAAACAGGATGATACTCAGGACTCTTATAAATGAAAATTATGGAAGCCATAATTATTTATTTCCAAAATTATTACCTTAGTCCTCTTCTCTGAGCAGAAAAACATCAAGGGGGGGAAAAGTTGTATATGTGTGTATGTGTGTGTGTGTACTTGTATATAGGTGTGTACATATGCACACACTGTGTTAAAAGTGTGCACGCATGTGCGCATGCATGTAACACCTATGTACACGTACATAATTAGATACATATATCTTGCCCGGTATTTGCATGTCTATATGTATACATGTATATCTCCCAGACAAATACAGACATGTATATGTATATAATATGTACATCTGTGTATCTAATTAAATATTAATGACCCATGAGTACCTAACAGTATTTATGAGCTACTATACTTCAAAAGTTCTGTGATTTCTTTGGTGTCAAGATGAATGATAACAATGCTACATGGGCTCCACAGCTACTCTATACAAAGTAAACTGGTTATCAGAACCATGCCTCCATAAACACTCCACTGATGGTAATTTGAGATATGGCATGATCCTGGAGATTGACAAAAGAAAAAGGAAAGGGCTACGGAGCTCCTTGCCTGGACAGGTAAACAGTCAATGCTGTATTTTCTCCCCAAAGACTAAAAGAGGGTCTAAAGGCTCTAGAAAAGAGAAAAAGGAAGAAAGGAGAGAAGATGCAGCCACCAAGGGATGAGAGTTCCAGGGAGATAAGACCCACACTGTACTAATTATAAAAAGGAAATCTAGGTCAAAATGCTGACTTTACAATCATACTTGGCTCTCAGATAAGTGATTCATCTTCAACGAACTCTGCTAAGAATTAAATCCCCTGAGTGTGGCCCCTTCCTCTCTTCATGTTTGCAAATCTAGCACATCTGTGAAATTTAGATTATGAGCCCAGTGGTAGAAATGGCAACTAATCTGAGATTCAGTTCAGAGCCTAGGACATTAGTACTCCATAAATTTAAATGTTCTTAGTTGCTTGAATATTAAGACTCTGCTACTACTAGCTGTGAAACCTTGGGCAACTCACTTGACCACTCAGGGCCCCAGTTTCCTCAATTGCTGTTATATTTTTTTAAAAAAAATAAACTTCTTTATACGAGTTCTGGAAGAAAAGAACTGTTTTCACTTTATATATGGAAAAACTAAAGCACTGAAATATGAAATGGTTCTTCGAAAGGCCATCACAAATAAGTCGTTATCAAATACAGGATTAGAACATAGATGTTCCCTGGATACTAATTCCAAAGTTGGCTTCTTATATAATCAAAGGGTCTTTATTTATTACATTTAAGGGATCAGGTCACATAGGGAAACATAGAATTGTAAATGTCATGGCACCAGAAAGCACTAGTTTGACCAGTTGGTGACAGGAAGTCCAGGCAGGAAAGGAAATTATCTCAGTGAATGAGTCACTGGATCATGGATTTAGAGCTGAATGGGACATTAGAGGCCATCTAGGAAGCAACTAGGTGGTACAGTGGAATGCTAGGTCTGAAGTCAGGAAGACCTGAGTTCAAATTCTGCCTCAAACACTTATTAACCCTGCTACCCTGGTTAAGCTACTTAACCTCTGTCTGCCTTGGTTTCCTCATCTGTAAAATGGAGGTAATAATAGTATCTACCTCACTATGCAGCTCAGTGGCCTGGAGTTATCTTCCTGAGTTCAAATCTGGCCTCAGACACTTACTAGCTGTGTAACCCTGGGCAAGTCACTTAACCCTGTTTGCCTCAGTTTCCTCATCTATAAAATGAGAAGGAAATGGCAAACCACTCCAGTATATTTGCTAAGAAAATCCCATATGGGATCATGAAGTCACACACAACTGAAACAAATGAACAACCACCTCCTAGACTTGTGGTTGAGATAAAAAGAGAGAATATTTGCTTTGCTAAGTTCAAAGGGCTATATAAATGGCAGCTATGATGATGGTGGTGGTGGTGGTGGTAGTGATGATGAAGAAACTGAGGCTCATAGAAGTTGTGATGTGCTCAAGGTCACACAGATAGCAACATCTGAACCCAGGTCCTGTTACTCCAAAGCTCCCATACTGTGCTCTGTACAAGATCATTTCTGTAGTTCTTTCCATTTACTCATCTTAATCATTTTATGTATTACCACATTTATTCATGTATTTTTCTACTTTGCATTATCTCTCTCCTCTCTTTTCCACCCTCTGAGAATAAAATCAGGAAAAATTGTTCCCCCACATAAACCCCTCTACCTTTGTGCTCACACTCTTTCCTCACAACCCCTTCCCTCAGTTTAGCAAGCAACGACCTGGGGCTTGAGAAGCACTCTGAGCCTAAATCCCTAGTCACAAGCCTAAAATTCAAAAGCAAAGGAAAGGAAATCCCAAATGTAAACAATATTTTTCAACAATGCATAAAAGTTTGCCTTTCTTATTAAAAAAGGTTTTCAAAAGTGGTTTGACTGATTTTTAAATGATTTAACTGTGTTAAAAGCTTAAATTTTCTTAATGCTTTAGAGAGCATGTTTTAGGAACTCAAAGAATTGCTGAAGGAATACAGAAATATGAGGACACGGGTATCCCAAGAAACTGGCCACCAGTTGCTATGTAGTTGAGTTAATTGCTATTGTTTTGGGGGAACAGAAATCACAAAGATTTGTGAAGATGGAGGCACAGCAGAAGCCACACATTTACCAGCAAAGGAGATGGATTTTAAAGCAGAGGCTGGATGTCTTTTTTTTTTAAGGGATGCTTCCCATAAACATGATTCCTGGGATGCAGTGATAGATTAAGATCATTAAGAAAGCAAGGAGGTGCTTTCTTTTTACAGATTGTTTTTTTAAACCACTTTGACCATGAAATTATACCAAAAATATTACAAAAATATGCTGAAAAAACAACCCACCGGCTTCTTGTCCAAGTAGTCTTATGTATAAGTTGTTTTTAATAAGTTAACACTCCTCTATTTTTATCTTTAGAACACACACAGACTTGTAAAATTGTAAAAAAAAAAAAACTAAATCAGAAAATGTAAAAATTATAGGGATTGCAAATTGAATTAAACTATAAAAAAAAGAAATTTATGAAGTGCTGACAATCATAAAATTTAACACAGTAACTTTCCCCCCAATAACACAAACTATAATAGCCACAGATATTGAGGAGAATTGTGGCACAGGAGGAAAGAACACTTATTTGGAGCCTGAGGACCTTGCTTTGAATTCTGGCTCTGGGTATGTCATCTAACCTCGCTGAACCTCACTTTTTCTCATGTAAAATGAGGGAGTTAAGCCTGTAAGGTTTCTTGAATGAGGCCCTTTCCTATAAGATCCAGTGCCCCATTAGAAGACAGAGCTTGTGAGAGTCATTCAAACAGAGCAGGGAGAGCCATACCTATGTGGCTGTAAGTTCCAAGCCTGGGTCTTGAGGCTTTGGAAGTGGTATTGGCTTTAAAAGGCTTGACAGCAGAGACCTCAGAGGCTATGGCTACCAAGACCTCTATGTCAAGAAACAGCATATGTCAGGTCCCAGAGGCTAGCACTCTGAATGCTGTGGTGGAAGGGGACAGTGAAAGAATCAATCAATCAATAAACATTTATTAAGCACCTGCTATGTACCAGAGATATGCTCAACACACAAAACATAGGGTTTGAAGTCTGTACCCTAAAGTAGGACTTTATAGAATGATCAGGGACCAATTTGGTTACCACTTGGTAATTCTGAGGAAATGCAGACATGCACCTAGGTTGCCTATTGGGTAATCTAGCACTAACGGACTGAAGTCCTTTGCTAAAGTTTCACCAGTCAAAAAGATCCAAAACAATAGATTACACTGAAATCCTTCATTTCTTCCAAGGCAGCTAGAGGTGTTCAAACTTGAGCCCAATTAAAATAATTCCTTTATTAGAACTTTACCTGATGTATGTCAAGTATATCTGTCCTACATACTTCTCTCTGTGTATGCAGCAAGGGGGCAACGTGAAGAGATTATGAAAAATCTTTCTAATTTCAGAAAGCAGAAAGGATCCATCTTTTAACACCTGGTACCAATACAATTCCAGAGCTGAATGTGGAGACATAGCACCTCCTGATTCATTGGCTGTGCCTGAAGGACAGGTCCAACTTTTGGTCCATGTGCTGACATCATATTCAGGAAGTCAATATTTCAAAGAATGGAAAGCTCACTGGACAAGGCAAAGACTCAAGTGACCACCTATGGTCTTTATTCTGGGAGAGCTTGCCAGGTCTTTGTAAATTCACAGTGAACTGCTTGCTGCTGTAAGAAAAGAAGCTAATGAGTCCTATCTATCTACCTTAGGGGACAATGTGAGTTACATCTGGCAAAGAAAGTGTTAAAGGAGTTAGCAAACTAGATGAGGTTGCCAAACCTCATAGGATATCACAGATTTTGTACTTTATTTCATTTTTGTCTGTGTTAGTATAAATAACACAGCTTACTTTTGAACAGTGTTTCAGTCAGAATACACAACCAATATTCTCCAAAATGCAATCTGGTGTCCCTAGAACTGTCTTCCATGTTGTTACACTTCAAAGACTCTTCGTGGTTGCTCAGGGTGTCCAATGTGCTGAGAGAATGCTTAACTGTCACATCCTACAATTACGTAGCTAAAATGAATTCAGTACCACACTATCATCTCGCCACTGACAGAAGGAGCCCCTTCCCAGCTAAAAGAAAAAAAACCAGAACAACCCAAGCCAATGATTAATTAACTTAATATGTCATCTTCCCTTAAGCCTTCTATTTTCTTCATTTCATCATCTAATATATAGGTAAGATTTTTAAATCTGGACAGACCTTTGAGAGCCTTTAGTTCAAATTTCTTGATTTTTTTATAGACGAATGAACTAAGGCCAGGTGAAGGGATTTGCAAAAGGTCACAATACTAGTCAGGAGGAGAAAAAAACAAACAAACCAGAAATAGAATTCAGGTCTCCTAACCCCCAACCATAGCACACTGTTGGCTCAACATGATATTTTTAAAATACTCTGAAATCCTTGGAAGGAAGACTTAAACAAAAGCAAGTGTTATTTTCTACGATGCTATATAACGTGAATACTCACCATGAAGAATGAATGAAAAGGCATTTATTAACGACTATGTCAAGACTGCTAAATGCTGGGAATACAAATACAAAAGAAAGGGACCTATCCTCAAAGAGGTTGTATTCTAATTATGGGAGACAGCACATATATGAGCGGTCAGCAACAGGGTGGAAGGCAAGGCCCTGGGATCCAGAGAGGTACAGTGTTAGGGAATATGGCACACTGTTCCAGAAGGGATACTTAAATAAGACTCAAAAAACCTAGGGCAACTCCCTTTCCCTTTATGAACCAACCCCATTTTCCTTATATGTAAAATGAGGATGTTTATTATATATCCTCCTTCACAGGATTGTTCCAAGGATCAAATGAGATAATGAATTTAACATAAAACACTTCATAAACTGAAAAGCACTATGTAAAGCGCTATTTAAGGTATGAACTGGGGGGGAAGCTATACTACCTCATGAAGTTATTATGAGAAACAAGTAAGACAAAAAATACACACACATATTCTACAAATATGGTTTATTACCATTATTAACACACTAAAATGTGACATCACCCTCCTCAAAATGTAACTAGGGTTCAATCTTTCCATAGGGTTTGCCTTCTAGCCAATCCTACATAACAGGCTTCATCTCCAAGGCAATGACAGCACAGATCAGTTAGAACCCCATTTGTCTACACTCAGGGAGCAATACAAATCTGGATTCCTAAGTGACCCAACAGTGGATACAGGAATCTCATTAGATATACCAGAAAGATTTGTTTTTTAATGAATAGGCCTCAAGGGAAGTAATGAAGTCAGAATTCTTCCGAATGGTTAAAATGAAGATATCTCTGGTTAAATCAAAGTTATTGCTTCCCTGGGCTTCCTCAGTTGAGAGTTAAATAAATCCCTGAGATGGTAATTAGGTTAAACAGTTTCATCAGGCCTGCTCAGAAGCAAAGTGTGGCATGGAATGAGAATGAATGCCTGTAGGGATGTGTACAGGCTGGCTCTCCCTCCCTCTCTTCCCTTCCCTGTCACCTACTTCCTCTCCACCTTTCCCCAAATCTCTCTCTCTCTCTCTCTCTCTCTCTCTCTCTCTCTCTCTCTCTCTCACACACACACACACACACACACACACACACACACACACACACAGGCTCTCAAGCGCATGCGCGTGCACACACACGGATGCAAAAGCTCTCTGGCAGCCCATTATCAAGATGACAAGCAGAATAAATCCTACACCAAGATCACTGTTGCCACCACCTCAGCCTCCAAGCCCAACTAAATAAAACATCTGCAGACAAGACAGCTCAATAAACAGTTCACACTGTCTAAAAGGATGGCATGGGTTTATAACGATGGAGCATTATCACCCCTGCACAGGCAAGCAGAAAAGCTAATAATGTTCATAGTAGAAATGCTATTACAACAGTTTATTTATAAACCATAGGGGCAAAGGGAAGAAGGGGAGAGAGGGGGAGCAGTACAAAACAGGACAAACTGAGTTCTTAGCATAAGCACACATGGTATTTATTAAGAGTGGAGGCTGTTTCCATCTATTCTGAGAGGTTTGTGTTTTCTTTTGTTTTGTTTTTCCAAAAGGAGGGACCATCTATTAGAAAGTACAAATGTGCTAGTTATTCATGTAGAGAACTTTGTTGGCACTTCTGGTAAAAAGACAGAAACCCTCACATATCCAGAGCCTAACCTCTCAAGGAAAGGAAAGACCAAACAACATGATTCTGCCCAGAGCAGCAGAGTGAAGTGCAGTGGGTCTCAGCCCTGCTCACTGAAATATGGGGCAAGGCCAAGAGTTTACTTAACATACAGGACTGGCTTCCTGAATGCAGCCTCCTGCCTCACACTGTCCTTCAGGCTAGGGCAAGCCTTCTGCATTTCTGGAGGAGGGAGAAGGATGCATAATTATCTACACTCTAAAAGCTTCAGGGCAGAACACTCTGGGCAGCTTGGGTGCTTTGCTGGCCCAGCAGCAGCCTCTGTGGCACCAACCAAAAATCATGTAGAGCTTTGTTATTACGCTTCTCCCGGGAGCAAAGAGCGCCTCAGTGGGAACGGGGACTTTGTTTTGTTGGTCTTCTTCCAAGGAGGACTATCTGACTCTGCTTCTGGGGGCAAGAGGAAAAAGTCAGTCGGGTTTTACTATCAGAACTGAAAGAAACCTTAGCAGTCATGCAGTCCAACACCTTCATTTTATAGATGAGGAAACTGAGATCCAGAGAGATTAAATATGACTTGCATCAAGTCATGCAGGTAGTACATAGCAGAGCCAGACCTACATGCTGGGACTCTTGCCACTGTGCTTGGGGTTCTCAAGTCCTATTATGGCTAGTCAGGGAGGCCAAAGACTCATGAATTAATTGCAAAATTAAAAGGGCCATCAGAGGTCATCAAACTCCACCTCTATCCATGAATCCCCCTCCAGAATATACTAGAAGAACAGTCACCCAATTTTTGCTTAAAGATCTACAGTGACAAGGAACTCATTACTCACTGAAGTGGCCCATTCCCTATTTTTTCTTTTTTTGGAGGTGGGGGAGGAGAAGACGGCTCTAATTATAGGAAAGTTTTTCCTTATATTGAGTGGGGAAAAAAATGCTTACCTATAATTTCTACCCCAGTGGTTCTCACTGTGTCTTCCATCACCACCCTGCTCCCTGCTCAGCCTAAGAAAAACAAGTCTAATTTTTTTACCCATATGACAATCCTAAATGACAGATAACTCCCAAGTCCAGCGCAAGTTAATACCCTAATCAACACAACTTGCATCTCTCCCAAATGGTACTAAAGAGGTGCTGGAGTATAAATGTGTTTTCCTCCTTCGCTATGTAAATGCAAAGCATTAGGGCTTGTATTCTGAAAAGAGTCTGCTGACATGACTCTTCCATGGAAGTAGCCTGACTGTTCTAAAGAAATGCCCCAGGAAGAAGCAATTCTGTCAACAACACTGAGATATTGAACCATCTGTTCCCAACCCATGACAACTGTTTAGCCTGGGGCAGACTGCTGCCAATGTCTAAGAGTGGTACTGGGGTCCAAGGTGGGACACCTAATAGTAACACATCCTGCTAGGCACTGGTTCAGGGAAGAACCACAATACCATAATCTGCAATTATTGCAAAAAAAAAAATATTCACTGGGGTCTGCCAAACCATGCCTTTTATTCCTGATTTTGTTTGATTATAACAATAGTTGCTTTTGCACATCACTTTAAGGCTTGTAAAGTAGTTTTAACATATAATATCACAACTGATCCTTACCACGACACTCTGAGTTTTAGCACTACAGATAATATAAGCCTGATTTTACAGATGGAGAACCAGGTTCAGAAAAAGCAAATGACTTGCTCACGGTCACTGAGCTAACAATTGTCAGAGGAAAGACCTAAAAACAGGTCTTTCCCTGTGTTAAGAACAGTACTTTTTGTTGTTTGTGGTTTTTTTTGGGGGGGGGGGTTGGGTGCAGTGGAGAGTGCACAGTATTTAACTTTTAAGTTCCCTCATTTTAAAAATAGAGATAATAACAACACCAGGGCAGCTAGGTGGCCCAGCAGAGTTCTGGACCTGAAGTCAGGAAAACCTGAGTTCAAATCTGGCTTCAGACATTTAATAGGTGTGTGACCCTGAGCAAGTCACTTAACCCTGTTGGCTTCAGTTTCCTCAGCTGTAAAATGAGCTAGAGAAGGAAATGGCAAACCATTCTCGTATCTTTGCCAAGAAAACTCGAAATGGGGTCATGAAGAGTCGGACATGACTGAAATGACTGAACAATAACAAAAATAAGAACACCTGCTTCAAAGGATACTTGTAATGAGGATCAAATGAGTTAATACATAAAAGCACACTTCAACCTTAAAGCACTATATAAATGTTAGTTATTATTATTATACTTTAACCCAGAACTCCTGACAAATTCTACCTATTCTATTTGTGGCCTGACTGAAGTCCCACCTTCTCCATGAAGTCTACCCTGAAAGTTCCTGAGGAAATACCAAAATATAAATAACTATCTCCACTTTTACTACAGGTCCATTACAGTGTACAGACAATGTACCTTACAGTGCTCAGGTACATTAAGGTCACATTGCAGTCATCATGCATAGTGTTTATTTCCTGTGAAAAGTTAGAAACTTGTATTAGACTTACATACTATCATATTATTTTCTGTTTCACGTGTTTTAACATTTCTCCAACTAGACTGTAAGCTTACTGAAGTCAAGGATCACATCATATATTTCTTCTCCATAGTTTACAACTTTCTGATTGAAATGTTAATTATAATGGTGTGTGCAAACGCACTTGGCCTCCAACTAGGGCTACTACCCACAGGAGATCAAAAAGTTTACTATGAAAGAATTTTGGAGGCAATGTAGTTCTAGTATCAACTCTGTCACTAAACAGTTGTGTAACCCTGGGCAAGTCCCTTTCTCTTTGTATTCCTTAAGGTTTTTCATTTTTAAAAAGAAGTTGGACTAGATGATCTCCAAAGTTCTTTCTAAGTCTGATTCTGAGAGATTTTGAAGAGTATTCTTTCAGTATCAAAGAACTTGGCGATATAATAACAACAATTATCATAACAGCATTTGTATAGCTCTTTAAGGTTTACAAAGCAGTGTACAAATATATCGTTTAATCCTCACAATCATTCTGGGAGATAGGTTCTATTATTAATTTCATTTTACAGATGAGGAAACTGAGGCAGGCAGAGGTCCTATAACTTGCCCAAAGTCACTCAGCTTTGTAATATCTGAGACTGGATTTGAACTCAGGACATCCTGACTACAGGTCACTCTATCCAATGTGTCTGTAGGCATCTTCATTTGTGAATCTACTTACGTACTAATCTGTTTCTACTTCCTTTATGCGATATTATTTTATATTCAATCAAGTCTAGGCTAAGATCCAAGGTGATCCACAAGCGTAGCGGGAATAGTGAAAGGAAAAACCATGAGAACTTATCAGTAACGTAAGTGCTAGGAAAAAATACATTTTCAATTTGTAATCTATTGTCTTCTTCAGAGCAATTTCATTAGCATGTATAAAATTCAGTTTAACAGTATAGAATTCTGGGGAACAAGGGAAAGATCCTAAGGGTTAGAATAAAATGAGATGTTAGGAGATATGGTGAATGAAACAACCACCATAATAATGAAGTACTGTCCTCCCAACAAAAGCCAGAGGCTGTCCTTGGAGGTTGGCCTTCCAGCCAGGCAGGCACCAGTACCTCTAATGTCATTAAGCAGAATACTAAATCCGATCTTGAAGATCTTCCTTAAGCACAGAGCTGAACAATCATTCTCCTACACAACCAATTCCAGTGGCCCCCTATTACCTCTAAGATCAAATACAAACTCAACTGGTTTTTAAAGCCCTGCCTAAAACCTGACCCCGACCTACTTTATAGCTTCATTATATATTGTTCCTCCTCTTGCACTCCCTGTTCTAGCCAAACTAGCTCTCTCTCTGTTCTTCCAACGAAGCCCACCAGACTGTTGTGCTGACTTTGCAATAGACATCTCTATGCCAGAAACAGATTCCCCCTTATCTCTAGAGCACAGAATCCTTCAATTCCTTCAACACACAATTCAAAGACCATCTTCTACTCAAAGACAGTCCTGTTCCTCCAAATACTAATGGCTTCCTCCCTAACCTTGCATTTACTACCCTGTATTTGTTCTGTATCTATTTATTTTTTATGCATACACATCTATAGCATCAAAAATCTTAGTGCAGCTTTAAGTTTTAACAGCTTATCAATAGAGACGACCAATGGAAAATTCAAAGTTTTTAAAAAACTTAAATTTTGTTTAAAAGGACAATTACTAAATGGCTTTCTTACGGAAATAGCTTTTACCATCTTAAATTTTTATCATCATGAGAGCAAAGGCAAAAGCTTGACTCCATTTCCATTCCCCATATTTTATAAGGAGATAGGACTTGGAGAGATCTTCAAGGGGATGCTGGAGTGAGATCTCTCTCCAAGGAAAGAGAAACTGCTCTGCTTCCATTTAAGGAGCTTTAAAAACACTTGCCCTAATTACATCTCTTGAAGTTACGAAATTAAGAGGTGTAAGAGTGAGGAACAGAAGGCAGGACAGGAACCCAAGTCTCCCAAATCTTAACAGTGTTCTCTTAGAGGACCATTAATCTTCTTCTTCTTCTTCTTTTTTTAACCACAAAAACCAAATTGTTAATTGGGCTTTTTCTAGATATCTAAAACAACAACAACAATAACAAAAGAAGCATTCTTTGATTATCAGGACAGGGGCTCTATTGTGAAAAGACAGTGGAAAGCATGCCACAATTGGTGAAGGCTTGTCATTCTACTGCTGTTATAACATCGTTAAGGCTTATTTGTTTCCTTCTTCCTTTGTGTTTTTTAAGAAGTAACGTATCATATCAAAAAAAAAAAATAGATCCTTGGTAATGCAAGCTTGGAATTGGTTTTGTTGATGATATTCAGCTATGTTGGGATGACCTTCCTCATCTTCTCTACCTGTCCAAGTCCCATCAATCCTTTAATTTTATCTTAAGTTTTACTTCCTCCATGAAAACTTGCGGGCCACTACAATCTACCTTTATCTCCATCTTCTCCAAACTCCTAAAGCGCTTTTAGACTCCACCACACAATTTAGTAATGTATGGGCCTTCAATTGTGCTCCAGATGTTTGATGCACACTTGCCTCATCTACAACTACATTATAATTTCCTTGAGGATAAGGAACATGAAATATTTATCGTGTATTCCCTTAAAGCATCTAACACATGGCTGGGTACATAAAACATGCTCAATAAATACTCTTGAATTTAATTACTACTTTAATGGCTCCTGAGTTTTAGACAAAACTAAATGACTGATTCTGAGTTCTAGAACAAATTGCAGATTTCCATCCAGAGGAAATAAAAGTTAACCTGTAGTAATAATGTCAATGGTCCCCTTCTTTCCAGAATTTCATTTTATTTAATTTGGCAAGATACTGCATAACATGATGGTTGTTAAAAAGGACAAGCATATGAAATTAAAGAACTACTTTAATTATTAAAATCATTAAGTTAGCTCTTTCAAAATATGGGTTAATTACAGTTAATTCATGCATAGAATAACACTCAGACCCTGTTGGTTCTGCACTGGGTTATACTAATTCCTATGTAATACGACCTTAACCCTGGCTAAAGAACTGGGCATAGTGAAAAATATACATTTAATTGGTTACTTGATGGCTGGCATATTGCTAGTCATCATTGTGGAGAGCACCAACAAGTTGAATGAAAGTGAAAGCTATTTCTAAATTGCCAAGCACTTTAATCTCATGCTAGATCTTTCCCTTTGGACAACCAGAGTAATTACTTCTATAAAACATGACTTTGTTTTGTTTGATGGTTAGGGTGTTAGAAGGAAGCTTTGGTGCTTTCCAATTCACATGTGTTACCATGGTGATAGCTTCCTACTTAGTAGAAACACCTGTTATCCTTAAGCTGGCCTTTTCTTCTGGCCCAAACTTTATACCTTTAATTATTTAAAACATGTAGAAATTCTGTCAGAACAAAAAACAAAACTTCTCTCCTAATTAAAACACATGATCTGATCTGCCTATCTCCTGGAAAGTGGATTGGTAAAAGAATAAAAACTTAAAAATATGAAAAGAAAAGAAAAAAACAAAAATACTTTTTTCAGAAAGGCCTTTTTCTTACTAGAGTTTCATATTGATGTTATAAGGCCCTCACAAATATGAAAAAACAAAAGTAAGTTTTCAGAAAGTTAGGCAGTTGTGCCCAAACCCCCAAGAGGTCTAGAAAATAATGAAAAATAATAGTGACTTGATTCCAAGCTTAACAAGAAAAGAAATAAAAAATCATAAAGTATTTATGAAAGATTGCCTTCCAAAAATTGCTTTGGTTCAATAGGAATTCAGACTTTTTGGTATTCTTTGCATTCCAGTCATCACAAAGAACTAGTAAAATGATCATAACGGAATGAACCCTCTGAAACAAAGGGTTTCATTTTCTAAAGTCTTCAAATCCTCCCAACAGGATTCCTACAATTCAGATCCTTTAAGTTGCAGGAAAAATGAAAAGACAGACAAAAAAATCAACAAACCTAGTGCCTCAGAGATTTCACCTTCCAGAAAGGTGGATTCCCGAGCCTCAACTATATAGTTTGTTTTACTCAGAACCCCTGCCCTGAGGCACAGACTGGGTCAGTCCCCTTCCACGTTTTCTATGGTACCAACTGCGATGGATGTTCTAATCCAAACAGGATAAACAAGCTACAGGTTATCTCCTTTAACTCTTTTTGTTACAAATTTCCAGTAGTTTAACTTACTTCTTCCGTTTACACTTTTACCTAACTTCAGGAGGAGAAATGAAAATACCTTAAACCAGCCTTCTGAAAAGCTTTATAATTCATTCATTCACCAAGAAGAAAGTAAGATTCTACCACATGCACATTGTATTAGGTATGCTAAGGAATACAAAGGAAATATTCCACGCGACTTCCGTCCTCATAAAGCTTATGGTCCATAAGATAGACAAACATGAAAAATTAAGTCAATAAGGTTGACATGAGGACAAATGAATGATATATAACAAATAGACTTTTCTTTATCTAAGTGACTTATTTGTACAAATTGCTTCATTTTGTAGGCACTGAGTATGTAAAGTCAGGTAAAGCTTAGGTCTAGCTTGCAAGAGATTTACAATGTAAGAGAGACCTATAACAGTTCAATGTAGGAAGAGAAAAATCACTAAATGCAAAATACAGAGTTGTCAGGGAAAGTGTCAAAGAAGCTCAGGGACCTAAACTGTGTCTTGAAGAATGAGTATGAGTTTAATATGTGGAGAGAAGGAAGACATTCTAGAAAGAACTGAGTGAGTAAAAGGATGGACACAAGCACGTAGACAATATAATACAGTGACAGTGAATACAGTACTCTAATAGTTAATAATAATAGCTAAGATTTTTAAAATGCTTATTATGTGTCAGGTATTATTCTAAGAGCTTTATAATTATTATCTCATTTGATCCTCACAACACATTAAGAGGTAGGTGCTATCACCGTTTTACAGATGAGAAACTGAAACAGAAGTTAAGTGACTTGCCCAGGGTCACACAGCTAGTAGTGTTTGAGGCTGGATTTGAACTCGGCATTTCTTGTCACCAGGCCCAGGGCTCTATCCACTAGCCACCTGTCTTCTAACCTCATCTAGCTAGAATGGAGAGTTCTTCTGAAAAAGTCAAAGATAAAGGTGGAAAAGGCAAAGTAATTTGAACTTTATCCACTAAAGGTGTTTGAATAGGAAGGGGGATGAAAAAAGCGGTGCTTTAAGAAGATTAATCAACTTGGTGTTTAGGATGCTACACACAGTAGGAAGATGCTAGAGGCAAGGAGGTTAGTTAGGAAGTTGTTTAACATCATTTTATAAGTAGTCTATAGACTGCACATCCTCAACTCTTTCAAGTCTCACTAGCTGGTGGTGCGATATATTTCTAACACAGAGCAAAGGTTAAGTAAGGGATCAAGGTTTTGTATGACAAAAACCACCATATACTAGCATTCTTTCCTCTCCTTCTGACCCCTATCACCCAAAAAGGAATTTCCAATGGGATTCTTAAGTGAAAAAGGAAGCATAGCTGACTCAGTAAAAAAGTAAGCATGTTAGTGCAATAACTGTTGTTTACCTTGGAAGCTAAGGATGATCCCAAGAAGAAGCAGTATCTGACCTAAGCTAGCATTAAAGGCAGTGACTCCAACATATTAAAACCAAATATGTATATTAAAAAAATCTCATCTAATAATCAATTCACTACCTTTGATGTCATCTCCTAAAATGATTAGTCCTTTTCATTTCCAGTGTTTTCACTATAACATCTTTCTGATATTTCCATATATCTTCTTTCCAAAAATCTGGCCTCTTTATCCTCCGCCCACAAATTTTAGAAATTAGTGTCCTCCTAATATAAATATAAATAACGTCCTTCAATTAAAATGACAACTTTTTGGAAACAGTTCTTCTTTTCTGTAGATATCGCAAAAGCATCTGAGTCAGCTAGTGTGGTACCTCCTCCTAAATGAAGCATGAATGCCCTCTATAATATCTCTGACATGTGGCCAAACAATCTTTGCTTGAACAGCTCCAGGGAGCCCATCTTCTATTTTGCAACATCAATGACATTTGAGTGTACATTTGATCTAACTTTCTTTTAGCCCTTTCAGCGATGTGCTTTCCCTCATCTATAAAAGGTGGGGCATACTGTCTCTTCTAACTCCCCCTCAGTTTGTTTGTTGGGTTAATACCTTCCATCTAGGATTTTGCTTTCTCCTTTGTTTTCCTATTTGTTCTTTCTTTACAGCCTCATACATCTTCCCTTTTGCCTTGAGTTTTTTTGTTTTTTGTTTTTTAAAGAAAAGGCTGCTTCCCTTCTGCCTTTTCTTCTTGGCAGGCCTTTCTGATTGCCTCAGTGAGGTAACTGAGGTTGCCACCAGGTCAGTCTTACTAAGCAGTCTCTACCTATCCAGAGACTCTTCAAACAGAAGCAGAAATGCCATAAAAAAGTCTGAGACTCTTCTCTCTCTCAGTCATATCACTATAGTCATATCATCGGGGAGAAACCTGAGATAGGTTTTTATGAAACATTCCTGAAGAAGTAAAGCACCCCATGGGACAAAGCTGGAGTTAAATGATCTACTGTGGGGATCTCCACTGTCAATAAGCTTTTTATAAGACATTCCAGTGGATCAAATATTTTGGGGTATTCCATGTAAAGCCATATTCATAGCCATATATATGCTCAAAATTTCCCTTCTCCTTGAATGGAAGCTTTCTGCCTACAATTCCTCACTTTTTGCCTAAGGGGTAGCAAGATTTTAACAGTAGCTAATTTTCAAATGATATGCTCACACATTTCCCAAAAGACAGATGCTCTAAATATCACATGTGAAGATTTGCACCTAGGTATCTCTGGGGAGCTAGAGATGAGACTTGATGTATCTAAATTTCACACATGATACTAAGAGAAAAAATAATAATAATTAGAGACCTAGCTACCTATATAGCATTTCATTAACCAACACAATCTCATCTCAACTTCAAAGCTGCCTTAAAACATAGATTTGATTTAAAAATTTGTAGAGATTTAACCCTACAACACAAAATCCAAACTGTTTCAAACATCATGAAGGTTAGAAACTTTGTAGTATTCTTCTCTCCATTCAACAAGTAGTAGCAATAACACAAAAGCAGTCACCATCCCACACTGAGATTGATCCATCACCATAACATATTTTTGTGGCCCTTGGTCCCCAATCTGGAGCTAACCAGGGTCCTGAGTTGTCTTAGAAAACCATGAAGCTCAACACACAATTAATTCTGCCTTTGTATTTAGAAGGGCTTTCCCCTAGAGAATCATAGCTTGACTGAATCTAGTTGAATTACATAAGCATAAATGAGGCAGCTGGGTGGTCTAGTGGATAGAGCAAAGGGATCGGAGTCAGGAAGTCTCCAGTTCAAATGTGGTCTCAGACACTTACCAGCTATGTGTCCTTGGTCAAGTAACTCTGTTTGCCTAAATGGCCCTTCTGTTGCAGGGAATTTTCTCTTCCCACCTAGACCATGATGTGCCAAAAAGGTACCATGTCTTTCTTTTGTTTTTAAGCAAGTATAATTCTCATTCAAGAGATAAGTAGGTACTCTATAAGCCCTGTCAATTTATGCTAAAATATTCATTCCAAAAAAAAAAAAGTTACTAAAATATTCAGTCACTCGCCTGATCTTCTCTCTCTCTCTCTTTTCCTTTTTTTTTTTTTAGTAAGGCAATTTAGGTTAAGTGACTTGCCCAGAGTCACACAGCTAGGAAGTATTATGTGTCTGAGGCTGGATTTGAACTCAGGTCCTCCTCACTCCAGGGCTGGTGCTCTATCCACTGCGCCACCTAGCTGCCCCTCTTCTCTCTTTTTTTAAAGGTAATAACAACTGTAAATTAATCTTCATAATAAAAGATAGAAAAGTATGGATAATTTAAATCCAGAATCCTCTCTTTCTTTGACTGGCCCATTTCAGCAGACAGTCACATCCCTAACCTGTAAAGAAGGGCTGCTAATAAAGGAGTAAATTTGGGGATGGTTGATTTTTAACTTAATTTTATCTCCCCTTCTCAGAATCTGACAGAAACAGGACAAATGAAATAGCCAGAAATCTAGACAGGTGGAGGGAGGGAGGGAGGAAGGGAGAGGGTGAGAGAGGGGGGAAGAGAGAGAGTGAGAGTGAGAGTGAGAGAGTGAGTGAGAGAGAGAGAGAGAGAGAGAGAGAGGAGTTAAAACAAGAGCAGTGGTAATCTCTGAACTTGATCCTTCTGTAATCAAGGGTTAACTGTGTCTTTATAACCCTCTATCAACCTCTCCCCTTCTCAAAATTAATTCAGAAGAATCTGAATCTCAAATTTGACTAAACATTGTGACAGACACTTATTTCTTAGGGCAGCTAGGCGGCACAATGGATAGAGCACTGGGCCTGGAGTCAGGAAGACCCAAATTCAAATTCAGCTTCAGATATTTACTAGCTGTGTGACCCTGGGCAAGTCACTTAACCCTGTTGACCTCAGTTTCCTCATCTGTAAAATGAGCTGGTGAAGGAAATGGCAAACTAGTATCTTTGACAAGAAAACTCCAAATGGGGTCATGAAGAGTCAGACGTGACTGAAACGACTGACCAACAACATTTACTTCTTACTTAAACTCTGACCCAAAATCCCCAGTATACAGTTGGTGCTATAATTGTTTAATTAAATTAGCTTTATAATTTCATCAACCTTCTTTCCAAGTAGTATACAGTTTCTCAGTTGTTGGCAAATGCTGACAGTAGGGTTTAGAAGGCCAGAGTATGGGGGTGGTCAATTAACTACAAACTGCATTTAAAGGAATGTCAGAGTCTCCCAAGAGAGGGGGAAAAAAAAAGAGAAGCCATTCACTTTCTATAAAAGTAAACACAACTTCCAACTATAATCTAGCCTGTAGTTAAAGGAGTTGCTTCCTTGCTTTCCCAGAAAAAAATCTTAACTGCCTACTCATTTCCCAAATGATTTGACTTTATACTGCCAAAATACCCCCCAAGTAAGCATCCCTGGGAAGGTGAGGAACAGCCAATGTGGTCATATTTCTTCCATTACAAAAATGCCCTTATAATGAATTATTTATTTATTTTACTTGCAAATTCTTACAACCCACATTTGTCTTTGCATAGAGGCCATGGCTCCCCACTCCTCCACACTCAGTGGTCTCAACCCACCAGAATTCGACAGGCCTTCACCCCCTCCAATGGCGAATCATGGGGCCAAACTTTCATGTGAGTGAAACACAGGCATGCTTTTGTTGCTCTGAAAAGCTACCAACAACAAATGAATACAAGGCCAGTCGCCTTTTTGTCCAGCTGTTTAAGGGAACCTCTGTGGGCTGAACATGGCTTGTAGTTCAAACTATTATCTGTTTGATCCAGTGAATATTTTTTTTCTTAATCTCCCCCCCCCCCAAAAAAAGCTCTATCTTTTTATTGGAAGAACTGGTGAGGAGGGATTGGAAAGTTTTCACAAAGAAAGTCTTTGGTCCTAGAAGTTCTCCACCATTGGTCACTGAAGTAACTGATTCTGTTTGGAGTAAGCAGAGAGGCATGGAGATGGGGGTGGCACCAGCAGCCTTGGATTCTACTTTGACAAGTATTTTTTTTTTAAAGTGGGCTGAATATGGCAGTTGTATAGAGGCTACAAAAAAAGCTTTCAGTTCTATGAATCATAAAACAACTGTGAGGGGTTTGAACACAAACATACACACGCAAAATATGCTGGACCAATGTTAAAAATCTGAAACAATACAGAAATGCAGAAAAAAATTCAGAGTTAGCTATTTCTAGCTTGGGGTATATATGTAGTAGTACATTAGCATGTTTATCTGAAATGTTACAGTTGCAAACCCATTAGGACTTCTGAGGATGTGCTGTTAGATCTATTTATTATATATGCTGCCTACACTCACATCAGTTCAGATACCCACTTCTAACTACTCTAGAAGAGAAGGCCTCTCTATCCAGTAGCATACTAAATATTCAGATTAAGAGTTGCATTCATTTTTCTCCAGCTGTACAATTTACATCAAATTTTTATTCCATGCAACAATCTCAAACAGAATGAACTGTCCCCCAAAACACCAAATGAAACTCCATTGTGCAGATAAGGTCAGAGAGAGAGGGAGGGAGAGAGGGAGAAAAGGGGGGAGAGAGAGAGAGAGAGGAAGAGAAGAGAAGAGAAGACAAGAGAAGAGGAGAATTTTGCTGATAGGAATCCAAAGCAGAGATGTTTTGGAACCAAATATTCCTGGGCTACAACCATGCCTATCAATAATACACTAGCATCTTTCCCTGCCATTTGAACACAATATCCATCATTACTACTGATTGGATGGTTTTGTGAGGCCCTTGAATCAGGCCAGGCACTGGCCCAAGGCCTTCATACCACTACTTTACTTTAAAAAAAAAACAAAAAAAAAACTTTTACAACTTCTAAGACTTTCCAAATGCCTGCCAAATAAAGTATAAATACCTTATACTGACATTCAAAGTACTATGCAGTACACTCCTCCAACCTATTTTTACCTCATGAATACCAGCGTGGCCGAATGTATAGAGAGTCAGCCTCAGAACCAGTAAGATCTGCGTTCAAGTTCTGACTTTGACACATACTGGCTATGTTACTCTGAGCAAGTCATTTAACCTCTCAGTGCTCTAGGCAATTCTCTAAAACTGTAAATTGCAGAGAAGATACTGACTTACATTGACATAGGGAGTTATTTCATCATGGAGTTCTCTATCAATAAAATAACATATCTAGCCTTTACCCCTACCCCTCATCTCATATTACTCTTCTTCATGTTTTTTATGTTCTGGCCAAACTAGATTAATTCTCCCAACCCCATATTTTCACCCTGTTCTCTCCCATCCCTTCCATACTGTTTCCCAAGGCTGGACCTGGTATTCTCCCTTGACCTCATCTCCACCTGCAGAAGTCCTATTCTTTTAAAGCCCAACTCAGGGCTCAAGAATACATTCAATAAAGATTCCTGTGAAGTTCCCAGTTGAAAGTGATCTTTCCCTTCTCAAATTTTTCACAGCAATTTGCCTGGACCTCTCTTTTGCATTTAACTTATTCTCCCTTGTCTCTCACTTATTTCTGTACATAAACTCTCCCCAGAAAGGAGCTACCCTCTTTGAACCTGATTCTAAAAACTAGGACAGTATGGTTGCTGAAATAGAAACAATGGGAATAGGAACCTTGGAGTGGAGAAAAGCCAGATACAGGATGTCACACACCCCAGATTTTAGGAAAACAAATTGCAAAGAGTTCAGAGAAAGGTTGGTTTGGAGAGCATGACCTCAAATTCTTCTCAGAGACTGACAATATCATCCTCATTTTTTTTTTTAAAGAGAATAGACTCCACAAAATATAGATCAGTGAGCTGGACTTTAAAAAACTATAAAATTCTTGCTGGCTTTTCCCCATGCCTGAAATGCTTTCCCCCTTTTTTCACCTCTGCCTCCCTGTTAACCTGGCTTCCTTCAAAACTCATCCCAAGTCATGTTCTGAAGGAGGCCTCCCCTCTGAGATTACCTTCCAGTTATAACACTGTATATCTGGCCTGTACGTAGTGATTTGCATGCTGTCTCCCACACTGGAATGTTAGCTTCTTGACAGCAGGAATTATGTGTTTGTCTTTTGACAGACTGACTGGTTTGTGACCAAGTTGAAAAGAAAGCAGTGATCACAGATCCAAAATGGCGCAAGAGAGACCATGAAGACCATCTGAAGGAAATGGAAAAGTTCTACCTGGAGAGGAATTAGTATTAGAGGACCAATAATTGCTGTCTTCAAGTAGCTGAAGTGGATGAGGGATTAGACTTTTTCTGCATTGACTTGAAAAGGCAGGACTACGGGTACGGGATGGGACTTACAAAGAGACAGATTTTAGCTCATGGTATGGAAAAACTTTGAAACAGGCTATCCAAAAGTGGAAGAGGCTGAAATAATAAAGTAGTAAGCTCCTTATCACAGTTGGAAGACTTCAAATGATGGAGATAACTATTTGTTGGGATTGTTTTAGAGGGGATTCTTGTTCAGATAAACCCTTCCTACTCAGATTCTGTGACTGGTTTAATCAATTAGATAGTGCCTTAAATATAGTACAAACTTAATAGATGTTTGTTGGATTGAACTATGCCTAGAGAGTTAAACTTCTTAAGATTAGATACTGATGAGGCTAAGATGAGTAAACAGTTCAATGCTTATATCCAACCACTAGCTTTGGTATATTTCATACTCACAGGCTACACCTCTAACTCTAACCAACCACTTGACATGGGACATTTCATCAAAAGGAATTTTGGGAGAGCTGATGTATGAGCTAGTCCCACTAGATCACTAATGCTGTCAAAAAAACAAACAAACAAACAACCCAACAATTCAAAGCATTTTCTCTAGTCTGCCATAGTTCAACAGCATATCTTAATTAGCACAGAACAAAATAGCAGTATGGTACACTGAAAAGACTACTGATTTTGACATCAGAAGACCTAGGATGGAATCCCATCTCCACTATTTACTTACTACCTGTGTGACCTTGGTCAAGTTATTTAACCTCTCTAGGACTGTGCTGACCCATCTATAAAATGAAGAGGCTGGACTAGATGACCTTGAAAAGCCCTACCAGTTCTAAATCTGTGGTGTCATTTGGTATTAGAATCTATCATGTCAAATAATTGGTAGCCCACTACTGGTCTTAAAAATTTAATGAAACTTCAAAGAGAGACAATAAGTAAAATGAACAGCTAATAGTGAACTTCGATCCTCTCTGCTAATGGAGGAAAGCACTGGTGTGGATGATACAAAACATATACTTCTAAACACTGTATATATCCACTGAGATCCAACTGGAAGGATGATGAGCACCAGATGGAAGACAGTCTGGGGTTAAAAATGTTGCAGTTACTTACAAAGCAGATAATCCACACTCTGATGATTAAAAGTGACTATATTTTCTAAGTAGCAGTAGTATGGTACATCATAGTATAGAATAGATAACATAGTACAGTATTGCATTTTCTAAATAAGTAGAGAAAAGTGAGAAATAGAATAGTAGGAGGAAGTAGAATAGGTCTTGCTAAGACTGTGACACTTTAAATTGTTTGAAATAGTTGAAAATGCTTATCCAGTAGTAAGATATAAAACCATGAAAGGAGTTTAAAGAAACATAAAATATAAATATAAAGAGATATAAAGAAATGGATACTGATGATGCTTCATTATATTTTTGATGATATTTTGTATAATTTACTTGTCAAACATATATCTACATCAGAGATTTGGCAACTATGGTTGAGGGAAAATAGAGAGCTGAATGGGGTCTACCCCAAAAAAACAAAAAAACACTACTTTTTTTTTTTTTTGGTATTTTGAAGATGGGTTCATATGATTTCGGTTGAGTTCTTTGTTTTCTTTCTTTCTTTCTTTTTTTAACGAATTTTAAATGAAACTTACATAGATACTGCACACGGACAATGACTTGAGACCAGAATTAAATAAGAGGAAGTGAGTGTGCTGGATTGCATTTCACAAAATTATATAGAACTGTCAATGACCTCAAGCTTTTTTCCCAAAAACAAAAACTATCTTTTTATCACTAATACTTTTCTATTGATGCTATATGGCTGCAAAGCATAACACATTATACTACCAAAAAAAAAAGTTGTGATTCGTTGAGAAGGAAAGAGAACAAAACAGAATGGGTATGAATAATCTAAAGATGTACAGGAAGTCCCCCAGAATTTTGGATAGTTATAATATGGAAGATTTATAAGAAAATACAGGAAAAAATTCTGGAGTCAGAAGACCAGAATTCAAATACTGTCTCTATTACCAATTCTTTGTATGACTTTGGGCAAATGATTTAACCTCTCTGAGCCTCAATTTTTTCATCAGTAAAATCAAGGAGGTATAACTGGATGACCTCTAAGGTTCCTTCTAGGCTCCTTACCTATGATCTTATTATCCAAGGAGTTGTGCATAAAGATAAAGAAGCATGGAGGGGTTGTTAACCTGCATTCCTGGGGAGAACATCCATATCATAAGACCACAGATCCAAAGCACCAAAGAAAGCTTCTCAATTAAAAAAAAAGTCAGAAGATGTAGGTCCCCCAAACATCACATAAACCTATTGAATCAGCAGAACCTGAGCTAAGGAAGTCACCCTCTAAGTTGGAACATTTAGTCTGCTCTACAGAATATTTCCTCCCAGACAATACAGACCTGGCCCATGCATTTTTAGCCAGAAGCAAATTGTGAGAAGGAAATTTTAAACCCTTGAAAAGAGAAGGGTTTGCTGTGGAAACTTTGACTAGTCCCTTCCCTGCAAGAGCAGGAGCCATGCTGTTCCAGTCATAAAACAACAGATTATTTCAAGGGGGAAAAGTCATGGGGAAAAAAGAAAGAAACTTTATACTGTTAATTAATTTTGCAGAAATCCATCAGAAGGTAGGAAAAAACTGAAAGTAGATTCTTTCCCATAGTCCAAGAGTAGAGAAAATTACATCCTTGCATATATTTTGTTCCCCCCTTTCATGCAGCTACTGATTAAAACCTGAAAGTCACATATCTAAGGGGTTATCAACAAATAGAGACTACAGAGAAATAGACGACAAAAGGTAAAAAGAAATGGAGGAGAAAACTCTGCATGTGTGTGAAATGTAAACTCTCCAGTTCACCAATCCTTGGTAGCTGCTCAGAGGCACAGGGCACATGTGCTTCATTAGTTTTTCCAGCACGGGAAACGCTGACATAGCCCCTGCACCCTTGCTAGGTGAAGCTGATGCTGTCAGACATGACAAGTGAATGCCAAGTTAACCAGAGAACATTATGGGTTTTCTTTTATAGATCTGGTCTTTTATTAATGCTTCAGTTAGCAATCTTTTTTTTTTCTCTTAAAAGCTAAAGTACACAGCTAAAAATTTTCCCTTTTAAAAACACTACACAAATTCCTGTTTTTCAGGGATCTTCAAAGGACAATAGGTTAGAGGTCCTCATTTGAGATAAACACAACTAACAGCCTTGGGAAAGGTTTATATAGTTTAGGAAAGCAGTTCAATTGTGGGCATTTTATTATTTGCACTCCCTCCTACCTCATCCAAGCTAGTTAAAACGGCATAATGGGCAATACCTTCATTCCAATATTGTTACTGAAAAAAAAAGAATCAAATCACTCAGGGACCTACTATGTGCACATTACTATCTTATATGCAGTCTTCAGTCCTTAGTAAATGTTTATTGAATGAATAAATGGCCTGCAATTGCATGATGAAGTCAATTAAATCACTCCCCAAAGCCTTACAAGATGAAACCCAAAAGGTTTCACCCCATGCTTAGTCTATGTGTTTATATTCCAAGGTCAGTCAAAGAAGAGCATGTCAGAAAGTTCATGTGCCTTATCATTATGAATTGAGGGGGGGAGGGGGGCAAACCAGATCCTGTGGCCAAGAAAATATTTCAGGAGGTATTGCCTTGGGAAGAATTTTTCTTACAGGGAAAATATCTTCCTGAGGACTATTTTATGTGATTTTTTTTTTTAACACACTGCTCAAAACTTCGTTCAAGAAACAAAGATACCATGTATGTCCCTGGGCATGAAAACCCCCAAGTCAGGTCCTAGCAGGTGAGAAAACCTTCAGTTGAACTTGCAAACAATTTCAACATACCATCTTAAAAAGTCCCCAAAAGTAGGGATGGGAAAGTAAAAGCAATAAATATTTTATTTATATTTATAGTATTATTTATTTATAAAGATTTATAACAAAGTAATATTTCCCTCAGATATTCAGCTGGAGGTAGCATGCATTTCAATGACTTCACTGTCTCCAAAGGGAAAAGTTTGAAAACCCACCTATATCAGAACAAGAACTCCAGGTTGAGTCATTAATTATAGGGACAAGGGACAATACATTTCTTTATTATAAGACTTAAGATGACCAATGAAATTAAGTAGAATTGGTAAGCCTTGTCCCATTTGGTACAAATATTCAATCATTCAATAACTATTTGCTGTTTCATGTGCCCAGAACTGTGCTAGGTACTGTGACAAATACAAAACATGTATAAAATGAGATATTATTACATTCCAGGAGAATGTAAGCTCCTTGAGGGCAGAGATCATTTCATTTTATCTTTCTGTTCCCACGTAACAGAATGCCTCACACCTAAATACTTAATAAATGTGTACTCAATTTAAATGAATAGTCTCTGTCCCCAAAGAGTTTAGAGTCTACTTGAGGAGACAGAACTAATATTAAATTGCTAGGTGATAAAATTATGTGGTCCAAGTGCAATAGAAAGACTTATGGATTAGAGAAGACAGAAAACTTCATGAGAGGGTGGGATTTGAACCAGATCTTAAGGATAAGTAGGATTTAAATCGATAGAGAAGAAAAAGAAAGGGAAATCCAAACAGGAACAAATGACTACCACAAGCAAATCCAAGAGGCAGGAATGGGTATAACCTAAGTGGGATAACAATAGATGGTCCTACCTGACTGGAGTTTCATAAATAGTTAAGTATTAGGGAGCAGCAGAAAATATAAGCTGGATGGCGAAGATGTGATCCCACTGTGAAGAATTTGGAAAACCTGACAGAGGAAGATGGACTTTATGAGGTAGGTAACAAGGAGCCATTGTAAGTTCTTAAGCAAGGAAATGACATGATAAAAATAGCATTTTAGGAAGATCAATATGGCTGCAGTGTGTGAGATCAACTAGGAGATAGACTGAGAGGCCAGGAGACCATGAAGGAAACAACTGCAGCAACTAAGACATTAGGTGATAAGGTCTCAGACTAAGGTGGCAACATCAGGAAAAGGAGAGTAAAGTGTAAATGTAAGAAATACTTCAAAGGAAGAAACAGTAAGATTTGATAACAGATGGAGAATTTCCAGGGAGAGGAATGATCCTGGCTTCTAAGTTATTCTGTGGTTCACTGTTCTATTGAATTCATTTGTCTATCTTCCTTTGTCATCCTTGAATAACACTGATTCCCTTTCAAGAGATTCCTTCTGTAATTGAGGTAAAACTGAGCAGCGCCCTCTCATGTGCTGAAATATATGTTGAAATTCGTGTGACCCTCAGAAGATCCTTGAAAAGCACCCTTTACTCTGCTCTTGATATCTCAACTAGACTGGGAAAATAAAAACTGTTTTTTGAAACTTGAACCAGTCCTACAAATCGCTCAGTCTGCTCTACTGGGTGATCAGAATAGGAATAATATGGGGTTTTTGTTTTGTTTGTTTGGGTTTTTTCCTCAACTGGGAGCTTTTACCTAAAGAAGGAAAATGTCTACTAGGTAAATTTCAAGCTGAGCATTGTCATTTGAGATAGATAACTTTGCCAAAAGGAAGGAATACCTGCATCCTGCAAAGAAAGTCTCGAAGAAAAAGAAAAAAAAAAGCACTGCTGGTCATTTTCTCCTATTACGATTCCATCAATAGTGACATTTTTCATGCTTGAAGTTCTCCCATAGAGATAAGAGTGATAAGTTGGTACAAGTGGAAAATACATGGGTTCAATCAATGATCATTTAGGTTTTATTTCCGTCTCTGCCATTGATTCATTGTGTGACCTTGGGTAAATCACTTCACTTAATCTCTGGGCCTCACTTTTTTTCATTTGTAAATGAAGTGGTTTGAATTAGATAATTCCTGTCTGATTATTAACATTAATGTGATCAATGTTTTCTAATGGCTCAGCAAAGAATATGCCATAGGACCTTAGGTAATATGCTTTGCCTTCCTGTCTCAATTGCCTCATCTTTAAAATAAAGGGATTTGACTAGGAGATCTCAGCCTTTTCCAGCTCTAAATTCTATGGCTTTGTATTTAAATGACTGGCACCTTTTTCCAATTTATTTTAAGTTGCCTTAAGTCACCAGAGAAGCAAAAATGATTTTCCATCTGAATGTCAGTTACTGAAAACTTCACCAATATTCACCTGGTACTTTAAAAACAAATTTTCCCAGGAAAGTTGTAAGCAAACTTGTAGCTCTGTGTTTTTCATCAAAGAAGCATTTGTGATTGTGAAAATGAGTTTTTTTTTAATTGCTGTCTTACCATAAAATAATGTTACTCTGGTTTTTAAAACACGAGGGAAAAACCAGTGGATATATTTTAGTATGGGTGCACTTTGTGATTTCATAGTGTGAGTAACTGTCTGTATAAATTCTCTCCACCAATGCAGATTATTCCTAATGGCAACTAGTCTGTGGCTTTGGATACTGAGATGTTAAGTCACTTGTCCACAGTCATATGCCCAGCATATCTGAGATGCAGGCCTTAAATACCTTCTGCACCTATTCTGGTAGCAGAGAGTAGCAGACAGTGGACTGGCCTTAGAGTAGAAAGACTTGGGTTGAAGGTAAAACTATACTCTTGGCCCGAGGGAACTAGAAACAGACATACACAAAGACATATAACCTGATATATTTAAGGCTGATGAATGAGTCAGACTACATCCTGAAACTGAGCCCAAAGAGAAAAAATTAAATATAATCTGCTCAAAGTTGGATTCAATCCCAGCTGATACCAAAGATGGATTACAAAACCAGTGCTGTACCTGTACCAGAAACTGCCTTGCTCAGTTTAAGGGGTAAGTGTGGGGTTTGGGAAGAAAAGATCTGAAACAAAACTCAAGTTTTTTCCAAAGAATAACAGTTAAGGGACTAATGGAATTATGTCCTTCAGCTTGAAGCAAATCCATGGATGGATTGGCCACTCATGGCTTCAATAACTAGCTTGCAAGATAAAAAACATCTGAACATTTAAATTTAAACAGAGAATATACTTCTATAGCATTTGGTATGTATTTATTCAGGCTACTGAAACTCAGAGTCATTAATGGCAAAATTTTTATGACACTGGAAAATGGAGAAATAAAAAGGCTAGGAAAATGTGTGATCTTAGGTCTCTGGGACATTGCATACTTTAACCATATCTCTGTAGCTGACTCAGGTTAAAGGACAAGACACCAAAAACTACAGTCTTATGAAAGGCCAGGCTATCCCCTACTATGAGTTTAACTTGAACAGGGCTGACCCTAGATAGAACCATGAGAGAGGCAAAATTTTTTTCTTCATTTCCTCTCACTTCATTTTTCTGAATGCTCTTCTTTTCCTCATCAGAGGGAACAATTTCATTGTCTCATTACAAAGAAAGAGAATCTAACAAGTCAGTAATACCTTAGTTCAATAATAACAAGTTGCTAACACAGTTTAATGATGAGAAGCAATGAGGCTCAGTGGAACGCTCTGGAGTCAGAGGACCTGGATTCAAATCCTGCCTCTGATACTACCTTGGGCAAGTCACTTGACCATCTTGGGTATCAGTTCTCTCATCTATAAAAGGAGGGAGTTGGTCTAGATCAGGGGTAGGGAATCTGCTGCCTCGAGGCCACATGTGGCCCTCTAGGTCCTCAAGTGTGGCCCTTTGACTGAATCCAAGCTTCACAGAAAAAATCCTTGAGGATGCAGGCTAGATGGTCTTTAAGGTATCTTCCAGCTCTAAATCTATAGTGCTGTCAATTTATGTTTACTTTCCCAGAAATATTTCAACTTTCAAAAAAGATCCTTGGGGAAAGATACCCAAAAGAATAGAGCTATATGTATGGAAATTCTGACAACAGTGACATGCAGATATCATTAGGCAAAGGAGCCTTCAAATATTAGATAACCAGCTACTCTTCCTATTGGTAAAGCTGGATCTGAACTTGGAGGACAGAAAGCTGATGAGTGGTAAAGTACTTCAAAGAAGAGCCAGTAATAATTTCCCTAAGCATGGGCTCAAGGACAATAATATTCAAAATAATATTTAAATTAGAGCTGTATGAGGTCACACCTAGCAAGTACCAACCCACCTATGAGAAAAAATCAGAGAATAAGTCAGTTTCATTCTTTCCCATCTGTCCTCCTTATTTTAAATCCTCACATGCTCATAATCTGGGTCTTACTCAGCAAAGTCAGATGTACTCATGGCCCTTGGACAGCCTGAAGGGGTCCTAAAGGGCCACTCCCTGCTGCTTGACAATGAAGGGGCTGAGATGACACATGAAGAGCTCTTTCATTCATGTGAAGACAACAGTACTTTAGCTGACTCCAAATGCACATGCCTGTCAATAGAAGGAAAGATGCACAAATGCACATCATATAGGATCTCTCTGACAGATGTGACTCCTGGTCCTGAGAACTCTTCCTGGGTAGACCTCACAAAACCCACTTTTGTGTCCCGAACTCGATGTAGGCAGAATAGCCCACCAACTAAAGAATCTTCTTTAGGGAACTTGGTTCTAAGGGTCTGCAAATTTGGTATCAGTTAGAACATGAACCTGCTCAACTCTGAGGAGTTGGGTAGCTCTGTATAAGGGGCTTAGTTCTTTTATCATAGTCTCAACTACTAAAATAAGAATAATGCCCACCTACTGCACAGATGTCCTAGGAGAGTGAAATGATTCCTGTTAACCTAAGACTTATGGAAATCCTTTGATGAAGAGGATTTATTATTAGGAAAATTATTTCAAAGCAAAAACCTTGGTTTTCTTCTAGAAATTAAAAACCTCAGAGTAATTATTCAAAAAACAGTTTTGGTTGTTTATGAAGTGTGGAGATCTGAAAAGGATGGGATTGGGTTAGCAACTATAAAGATTACTAAACAATTACTCTTGCCTTCAGAGTATAGACCATAAAACATGTCACAAATTAACTACATATAATGTAGAACGTGATTGAGTGCCATAAGAAAGGTATAAACAAAGTTAAGAGAAAGAAGAGGTGTCTAGAAAATGGGGAAAGGACTCATAGGAAGTGACAATGGTGCTGGGCCTTGAAGAAAGGGGAGTTATTTTAGCCATCAGAGATGGGAGGATGGGGGGAAGATACGAGGTAAAGGAGAAAAATGTGAACAAAGATATGAAGGCTGAAAAGTATACCAGAGGGACCTGAACTATATGTTAAGGAGTTTGAAATGAAATGAAAAAATAAAGAAGGCATCAGTAACCCAGGTAAGAAATAATGAGGGGCTGAATATGGGTACTAGTAGCAGGAATGAAATAGAGATGAGAGAGATGCAAGAGATATTTGTAAATTAGAGGAAATTGGATTTGATGACTGACTACTTACCTTGTTCCACTGACAAAACCAGGAAAAGTCAGAAGCAGTTAGTGTTGGGAAGACTTTAGGCATATTAAGTTCAAATTGCAAAACAACATTCCAGTGAAGATGCCCAGTAGGTGGTAAGAAATGAAAGACTAGAACTCTTTAAAGAGATAATGACTAAAGATACAAATTTAGAAAACAACCCAATTGAAGAATAATGATTGCTTAGAGCAAGGTGTTCTTAACCTGGGTCCTTAAACTTTTATTAAAAAATATTCTGATAGCTATATTTCAATATAATTGTTTTACTTTGTAATCTTATTTGCTTTGTGCATTTAAAGACTTAATTTTAAGAAGGGGTTCATAGGCTTTACCAGATTGTAAAAGGGGTCCACAACACACAAAAAAGTAGAAATAAAAGCAGAGGGATGAAACGTCATGAATATTTCAAGAAAATTTCAAGAATATTTCAGAATATTTCAAGAAAAGTGCCAGTGCCAAATCCTGCAAAGAGGTCTGGGAGTCTGAGGGCTTAGGAAAGGTTACTGGATTTGACAGGATGTCACTGATTACTTTGGAGAGCCGTTTCATTGGAGAGGTGGGGGAGGAAGTGGTAAGGAGTTAAGAAATGAGAGGGTGGAAAGGGAGGAGAGTGTACACATAAACATCTTGAGAGAAGTTTGGTGGGGAGAGAAAGAAGGGAAGAGGTGGGCTGGTAGCTCCACGGAATGGAAAATCTAAGACTTTTTGTTGTTGTTTTGTTTTGATAAAGGAGAACTGAGCATATCTGAAGACTGACAAGAAGAGAGAGGGACTGTAGGTACAGGAACAGGGTACTGATTGATGGAGTTAAGTCCTTGAGGAGATACAAGAGAAGATCAAGGATATATGTGGAAGAATTAGCCTGGGTAAAGTGAAAAGATCCATCTGCAACTGAAACAAGAAGAACTGTGGGGAATAAAGGGATGAAGAAATATTAAGGTAGAAGAGAGGAAGGAAGTTGAGGATACTCTTGATAGATACCTTGATAATTTCGGGAAATAAAGGAATTTATTTCCTGTTGTTTTAAAAACTATACTGAAAACCCAGATAGTACATTGATTCAGCACTAACAGTACCTTGCACATAGTAGGTACTCAGAGAAGGTCTGCTGAGGGAATTCACATTCCAGTAACAAAGGATCACAGATGTACAACGAGAATGAACTTAAGTCTTCAATTTCAGCCGCTTAGTGTTTCTGATAAGGAAATAAAGGTCCAAAGAATTTAAGTGACTTGTCACAGTTTCCAAGAGGCAAAGTAGAGATGGAACAAATATCTTCTGACTCCAAATCTAAAACTCCTTCCACTGTACTGAAATTCTAATGGAATTACTGATCTTCTAATGTTCATGATGTGTGCAGCTAGGCTTGGAGTCAGGAAGACTCACCTCCCTGAGTTCAAATCTGGCCTCAGACACTTACTAGCTGTGTGGCCCTTGGCAAGTTACTTAACTCTATTTACCTCAGTTTCTTCATCTGTAAAATGAACTGGAGAAGGAAAGGGCAAACCATTCCAGTATCTTTGCCAAGAAAACCCAAAATGAGTCACAAAGAGTTGGACATGATCAAACAACAACAAAACGTTCATAATGAAGAGTGAATTAATATTATTATATAAAACTATATTCCAATTCTGTTTGTACCTCCCTTCTCATCTCTCTCCATGAGACAGAATTACAAGTATCACTTCTGACATCTCAATCTTCTTTAATTTTCAAATATACCCAGAAAAAAAAACCACAGTCCAATCTAAAATTCTGAAATATTTAGGCACCACAAAACAAATATTTTCCATTTTAAAGCACTAAAGAAATCTCAGCTTAAACAACCGGTAATTGATTGTTCCATCTAAGGGCATTAAAATTTTTTCCAGATTTCTCAAATTGTCCTTTGAAAGCCTCTACCAACTGCTCACCCCCACCTCATTTCTTATTATTCCACAACTCCTACCCATTATTCCAAGTCTCTGATCTCTTTCAAAACTTAATCCCCTCAAAAACACTGCCCCCCACTTAATCCACCATCAGCACACTTAACCATTATTTCTCATGCTCTCAGCATTTGTTTGAAGAATATATATTTGCAATCATTAATACATGCCTTTGTAAATCATACTGTGTATGTGTTCTATCCTTTCAAATATTCTTAACCCCCTCAAGGTCAAGAATGGATCTATTTCTTTTCTTTCAGTTTTCCCAGCTGTATAAAATGAAGTATTTGGATTGTGCATTCTTTAAGGTCTTTTTCAGGTTCAATGTTTTATGACTTTGTATAACATTTTACACATAGTATGGCTTCTATGCCCTTCCTACTCTTTTCTTCCTCCTGAATTCCTTCAAATCCCAGCTAAAATCCCACCTTCCACAAGAAGCCTTTCCCAAGCCCCATTAATGCTAGTGCCTTCCTGCCTTCTGCTATTTATCTCCAATTTACCCTGTCCAAATTTTAGTTGTACACAGTTGTCTGCATGTTCTCTCCCCCATCAGTCCATGAGCTCCTGCTCCTTGTCTTTTGCCTTTCTTTGTGTCCCCATGATTAATACAGTGCTTGGCACATAGTAGTTTGTTGACTGATTGGCTAGAGTTCCCCAAAACTAAAAAAAGACCATAATGTGGATTCTGCCTTTCAGACACCTGCTTCTCTATCAAAGATAGGAAAGGATGCAAATTATCTTCCTTTGGTTGGGGTATCAGAAAATCTTTTCTCAGAGATTTCATAGGAAAGATTTTCTCACATCCCCACCATAATGGCTACAACCAAATGTGCCATATAAGTTTGTATGGTTTACTCACATATCAGACCTTAACTGCTGGTCAACAATAACCTGCACCTCTCCTATTGGGTTCTTATATTTTGGAGAGAAGAGCCTTGGGGAAATTCTTCAGATGAGGAGGGGGAAAAAAACAACATGAGCCAAAATCTACATTTTTTTTTCTCTCAAACATCTGTGAATCCATTAGTTCTACATGGTAGGCACTCAGAGGAGCAAGAGTCAGCAACCTTTAAAAAGTGGCTTGCCAAGATGCTGACTGTGCCCCTTCTTTGGGGAGGGTGAACAAGAGATTAAGCTCCTCTGATCACCTAGCAAGCAAGAAAAGAGAGTGTACCTTAATGCTAATAAGGAACTAGCAACACCTTTCAGTAGCAACAGCTACTGTGCTAATAACCAGTCAGTAGACACCATGCACATTTTGAGAGGTACTCGAGGTTACCAAACTATGACCTAGAGAAATGAATTCTCCACATCCAGTTGGTCTAGCCTATGGTAGGAAGGGTAACAATTGAGAAAATTCCCAGAAACACAAAGGGGGATAAAACAAACAAAAGTAAAAGTAGCACTACAAGCTTAATTTAACATCCCAAGAAAAAGCTGCTCTCATTCTGGAGTTAAATGAAAGAATGCTGACCTCAGACTCAAATATGATCAGTAGCAGGTCTCATCTCACGTTTTTTTTCACCTTGTCAATAATGCTTATGAATGTTAGAATGTAGGGTAGCATAAAAAAAAATTCCCAATGCTAGTAACTAAAAGGTTTTGCATTTTGCGTACATGAAATCATACCACACACACACATTTATCAACCTTATCTTTTCCTCGTTCCTTTCCACAGGAGCTGAGATAGTAGCAGTTATGGTGCCAAAGAAGCATCCAAGAAAACTTGAATGCACTTCCATCTGGCAGAGCTGGGCTGGCTTGGAGCTAGAATCCTAGATTCATTTTTCATACTGTGGCTTACCTCTGGGCTCTCACTAACTTCAGAAGGGTCATCAGTTCAGCACAAGATGTTAGGTTCTCACCTGCCTGCTACCAGAAGTCAAAAACAACATGGAGGCCTCCCTCCTTTCCAGGAAAATTTTGTGAGAGTTCAGGGATGCAGAAACTATCTTTGACACCTGCTCTACTACCAGAATTACAAGAGTGTCCTGGTGAATAAGAAAGGGCAGCAAAATGATTACTGCCACCACAAACACTGCAGTTGCTAAGCTCAAAAGGGTGGCCTGGCTAGAGACATGTCCTCAGCTCCTTATTCTATACTGATATTTGGGATAAATGACTCACTAGTGTGGAAATCTTAGGTTATGGAGCAAGGGGAGAAATGTCCTCTTCTTGAGGCCTTAACAATGCATCTTTTGGACATTGTCTTCATGCCCAAACAAAGACATGGAAAATAAAAATCCATGAAAACTGAGAAATATATTTCTTCTATATCAAATGTCATTATTTAGATGATGGATTTTACACATAATTTATTGAAGAAATTTGCAAATGCTGATGCTTGGTTTTGATAAATGTTTGTTACCTTAATAGAAATCAATCTGACCTAAACTTAACACGGCATTCTGTTCCGGAGGTGATGTTCATTTTATTACCATTTTTGTTTCTTTTAAAAATTAAGCTAACAATCCAAAACCTAATGTCAGGTGTTTGGCTTTTCACTGCTGTTTCAGCCTTTACTTTGTCTTTGACAGTAGCCATACAGTACATGATATTTAAATCTTTATCAAATAGCAGTTAGCTTCCAGAAATTTCTCATTCTCTTTGACATCTCAGTAGCCTTTGACACTGTTGATCATTCTCTCCTTTCTAATATTCTCTTCAGGTTTTCAGGACACCACACTCTCCTGGTTCTCTTGCTACCTATCTGATTACTCTTTCTCTGTCTCCTTTGCTAGATCCTCTTCCAGATCACTCATTCTACCCACAGATGTTCCAGATCTGCTGATCACTGCCTCCTTAGGACACCACTAAAAAAATCAGTCCAATTCTCTACACAGGAATCTTTGAGATCATCCAGTCTTTCCCTGTCCTTTATTTCATAGATGAGGAAAGTGAGGTACAGAGAAGCAGGGTTGAACTGGTACTGAAATCCGGGTCCACTGAATTCAAATCAAATGCTTTCAACATGACATCAAGGAGGGACCAGTGAGGGACATCGCTCACTGTCCTTATTTGCTACTGAAGCAAAAATATCTGCCATTAGAAAAACCCCAAATTGTGCTTTCTAAGTGCACGGGAAAGAGGCAGAATGTGGACAAATGTTTTTCATTCTTGAATCGTTAAGAAATGGGATATCAACGTACGATACTTAACAATTTGTATTATATAAGAAGAAGGCATTTCTTTTTGTTAAACGAATCTCAACAAGCATTCCATTTTTGTGCTACCAAAACGTCTCTATTCTAGGTAATGGAATGGGTTGAGGACGTATTGCCACATCTTCCCACCCAGCCTCTTTTTACCCAAACTTCCTTTTTCCCAGCTTTTCAAATGCTAGCATTTAGGCATTTTGCCCACTCACTTTGGCATTCAGGAGAGAAAAATAACTGGGCTTGAGGGCAAAATTCACCCAAAACAGCTACCAATCAAAGCTGCTGTGTAAGTCTTATTTTGTTTGCCATGCTGAGGCTAAGTCAAACATCTTCCATGTTCAGAGCACACATTTCCCGATCATTCTGTTTTGTCTTCCCCAGGATTTTTAGCATACCCTTTCAGACTGAAGTGAGTGGTGTGTAGAGCTGAGTAAACTGTTTTAAAATGTTCATGTAGATTAGGTAAATAATCAGAGAAACAGTAAAAAGGCAATGATATTCGAGGGCCAATGGTGCAGATCTCTGTAAGCTTAGTGTTTCCAATTTTAATTCTAGCTGTGGCCCAGAGTACAGATGAGGGGCTGCACAGTGTTCCTTCTGTTTGAGACATTGTGTATATCTAGCATTCTTGTCCAAATGACTTGGTATCCTAGTGATAGGTGCGATAGCGGTCACAGCAATAGAAAGTTGCTGCTAACAGGTACCCAAAAAAATCCTAAGTCAACAACTGGTCATAAGACTTCAAGCCTGCAGGGGAAAAAAACTGTTTCAAAAATCTAGATTATTGTTTAGAAAAAAAAAAAGCAAGTGAGTGAGGGTATTATAAGAGGTAGCTCATGAGCAAAAGAAAAAAACAAAAACAAAATGGTACCAAGTTGTTGCTACTGAATTACTAAGTTTAACTAACTGTATAATGGTAAAGAGGAAAAAAAGAACTGATCTCTGTTTCAAGGGTTTATCATCTAAGAAATAGTTACATACAGTTCAGAAGTCTGCTAAGCCAAACGGAAAAACTAACACATGCTGTCTTTTTATTTAGTGTTTCAAGCTATTTTACTAAACAGATCACCAAAGAAATCATTCTTAACATTATTTTAATACTTGCTGGTCTATCCTTTCACAGGAAGTTGGAGGCTTCCTTTAGTGGGATGCCCCCTCATTACTTTCAATAAGCATGTGTCTTCTATTTGTAGATGGAGGGGAGACTTGGGACTGGCAAAATCAATGCTGATGTACTGATGCAAGTGGGAAATATTTGCCTTTGTTTTGTATTCACACATATGAAAGAGCTTTCAAATCTTGCCTCACTTGATCCTTCCCTATTAATCTCCACTTTACAGATGAGCAAGTAGACACTGAAAGTTCAGTGATTTGCCCAAAATCATACAGCTACCTAAGGACAGATCTGAGCTCCCTGATCATCTCACTAGACCATGCTATTGGCACATCTTTTATTCCCTCTCCAGAACAGAGCAGAGAACACCAACCAGAGAGGAAAAGTACCTTAGCAAGCCTTCCATGATACCAAAATAAGTTTTACAAAGAGCCCTTTTTGAAAGGTTGCATCCATCACCTTTCCAATCAAGACCCTTACTTGAACCTCTTGAGACAACCCCACCCCTCTTCTCAGGAGAGAAGTCAGAATCGGGTTAATTTATTACCCACAAAATTCAACTATCATATGCTTTATGACATGATTCCTGTCATTGAGGAACCTACAGACAAAAACACACATGCACTCCTCACACACAAAGACATGTTTTCAGTAGGAATTTTATTGAAAAGTGTGATGGCTAAAAATTCCCCAGGTCAAGACTATATGATATTGCAACCTAAAAGCTGGCAAATCCAGACTTTTATCCATGTTCCAAAACCATATGAAATTTCAGAAACTAATAGGAAGCAACACGGTAAATTGTCTGCTTGAATTCCTTTGTTTGGCTTGTACAGATCTTCATAACCTGACCCCTTCCTACCTTTCTAGGCTTCTTACACTCTCTTCTCTTCCACTGGCTTATTTACAGTTCCTTACACAAAACTCCTTCATATCTCCAGTCTCTGTGCCTTTTCACTAACAGTCCCCCATGCTTGAAATGCTCAAATCTGCTCACCTCCCCTGGCTTCCTTGAAGATTCAACTCAAAGCCTTCCTTCTGCAAAAGTTTTTCGCAGCCCTTCCCCTGCTGCTAGTAACTTCCCCTCAAATGACCTTCCATTTACTCTGGGTATATATGGTATATATTCCCCGTTATTTCTATATTGTTTCTCTTTAGTATGTGGTCTCCTTTTGGGCAGGGATTATTCTTTGCTTCTCTTCGTATTCCTAGTGTCTAGCGCAGTGCCCGATGCATGGTGAGTGCTTCATGAATGCTTGTGGACTAATCATAATAATAATCTGTACATACTTATACACTTCAAAAATTAAAACCAGTAAGGTCTATGCCCAATAGGGCTAACTCTCATATAATGTTCATCATCATCGCAGTACCTTATAGTTAGCATTCATATATAGCACCTTAAGGTTTGGAAAGCACTTAATTCGCATTGGATCTTCACAACAACCCTGGCAGGTAGGTGCTATTATTATCTCCATTTTACAGATGATGAAATTGAAGCAGACAAAAGTTAAGTGACTTGTCCAGGGTCACACATCTTATGGGTGTCTGAGGCTAGATTTGCACGGAGGTCTTCCTGACTGGAAGTCCAGTGCTTTATCCACTGTGCCCCCTGAAGGAATCACCTTAATCACTCAACTTGCCTCAACCCAAAATTCAGTCAAGCCTGATTGTCATCTGAAGAAATGTGGAATTATTTTCTTTTCTTCCTGATTCTAAAATGCATCAACCAGAGATAAGGATCTCTTGGCATAAACTTGACAACAACCCTGAAGATCCTGACTCTTTCATTTGTTTCTTCTACTGCCATCTAAAGTCACAGATGCATCATCACCTTTTCATCATTTCTATGCATATCCATCCTTATCTCTATTTGTCTGCATTTTTAGCCTTTTATGTTTGGTCTGCCTGAAGTTCTGGATTGCATCACCTCAGATTTAAGAAACTAGTATGAAAAACCATCCATCCTATAGCACCACACCCTACATTTCCCATGCATTGTGCCAAACTCTGAATACAAATGATGAAACATGAAAATATACCAAGGTTCTTTAGCTAGCCAGTGTTCCTGCATCCCCTGAGTGACCAATCTAAGATAGCTCATAATCGAGGTACTTTAGATTAATATAGTGCCTGCTTTCCTAAGAACTTTCCCATAGATCATTTCATTTTCTGCATCATGCCCTATAAGGAGGTGCTGAGAGACAGGCATTCTTAGAAGGTCATACAGCATAAGCCAGTATCTCTTTTTATATCAAAAGACCCCTTCTCTGTGAAAGAAATCCAGGAGAAAGAACACCAATGCATCATCCACAGACACATCAGCTTCTAGTCTAAAGATCTCTATGTTCAGCTATTCATGGTTTTGGCAAAATTTCAAAACCTCCTCAATCTTAAGATGTCCAGTCTCTGAGTAGTGAGTTGAAGCCTGTTCGGCATTAATGGGCATATGTTTGTGGACTCTGCATGTGAAAAACAAACATGCCAGTGCATTGCTCTGAGGGACCATCTCAGGGATTAGGATCACATTAACTTTAATCCTGCAGCTGGCCTGGCCAAGAAACTCCCACTGGAGTCCAGAGGAACCATGCATGAGTTCTCTGGAATTCTGAGCAAGACTAAATTTTCTCCCAAATGATATTAATAATCAAAGGGATCACACCTGTCTAATTATAGTTGTTTCATTTTTTTTAAGTTCAACAAAAAACCTTCTTCAAGCCCAGTCTGATTAATACACCCGTTTCAGATGTTGGCAGATCTCTGCTACTACAGCAATCTATCTTTACTGAGAGTACTTGAATAATATAGCACAAATTAAAATCAATCTCTTACTTTTTCTATCATTTAATCTTAACTAAGGAGTCATCCTAGTTCTTCTGCATACTCTAAAGGATATGTGTGTTTATATACGTTTTATATGTGTATGCATGCATATATAAAATCAAATATCTAATTCTTAGGGATTTAATAGTGTCTACAAAAATGAAAATCTTTGGCATTCAGATCTTGCTACACATACAAGCAGAAAACCTAAAATTCAAGGTCATTTGGTTTTCAAAGGCCACAAGATTACCTGGCATCATCTGATGCCTGCATCCAACTCCCTCACTCCACACTTGCAAATTTTTTGCATGGCTGTTCTCATGGAGAAATACACTGCTTTGCTTTCTTGGCACACAGAATAGTTTTAAAATAAAATGAGCTTCTCTGCTTCTTTTCTTTTCTAGGCCCAAGTATACTTTTATTAATGGTTACTATGCTAATTACTGACTGCCTTCCAACAGCTTGAAGAATTTTTTTTTCTTAATCAATGGAATAATTATAGCTAAATTTCCCACAGCTAAAGTTTGCCAACCTTTTTCTTCCTCATAAAATACCCTTCTGTTCAGATCAAATCGACTTTTTTTTTCTTACACAATAATGATAGCTGCAGTTTTCCTGCATAGTACATTTCAGGCCATGTTCCTTCGACTGATGCTGACCACAACCCTTCCATGTCATCTCAATCTATACGAGCTGTCACATTGTTAAAATGGAAAACTTGTTAGGAATTGATTTCAGTAAAAATGAAAATCCTGAAGTTTTACAAACTCCCATTCGGGTAGCAGTTGAAGTAGGCGGCTCTGAGGCCCCTTTCAATTGTCAGATTCTGCAAATCTGTGACATCTTCCAAAGAAGAAAGATCTATCCAAAACACATGAGGCACTGTTCATATGAACTTGGAAATTAGTGTAAGGGAAGAAAATGCAACTTTTCCTTTGTGGTATCAGACCCATTTTCTCCTACTGGCCTTTGGGAGAGTGAGGCCTCAGATTTCCATGTGGCAGGGGATAAAATGGGGAGGAACAAAGACATAAAAGGAATATGCTATCCTTGAACTCTCCAGTACCCTCTTACCATAGATCCCCACCATAGAACCATCTACAGGTCTGATGTGCCTGTAGGGTTCCCATGGAAACACCCAGGTCACAGCTCTCCTTACCATATTTCTATTGCCAGTCTTTCTTCCCTGGCCTCACACAGCCAAGGATATTGCTCATGTAAGGATCAATCTTGTTTTCTCTGATTATTACTGAAGGAGAACAAAAGGACTGCAGAAAATCTTAGAGTTTCTTTTTTTAAAAAGTTACTCTGCAAAGCTAAAAAGGACATCTGAGAAAAAAAAGAACAAGGTTTTATTTATTTAAACTTTTTTTAGAATTGGTATCTAAATATTATGTAGCTAGATAGAGTGCTAGAACTTAGACCCAGAAAGATCTGAATTCAAATCCTTCCTCAGACTCTTACTAGCTGTTTGATCCTGAGCAAATCATTTAACCTTTGCCGACCTCAGTTTCCTCTTCTGTAAAATCAGGATAATAACAGCACCTATCTTACGGGGTTGCTATAAGGATCAAAAGAGATATTGCATGAAACATTTTGCAAACCTTAAAATGCTTAAATTTTAGCTAGTAAATTTATTTACTTCGACTAATCTTTTCTGGGACCTGGGCATAGCATATGCCAACCATTACACCTTCTTCTACCAGATGATTTAAAACAACTGACTCACTTTCTCTTTAAAAGTAGCTCCCCATGACTGTACAGGATTAGTAAAATGTGCTCAAGGGATGTACTAGGTAACATAACAGCTAACAATCATCTCATTTCTTTTATTGCTCTCTCTGCTTCCCTGTCCTCCTTTGATGAGTCCTAGCCTTGCTAACTTTGAACATAGACTGAAATTAAAAAAAACAATTAAGGGTAACCATGAACAACTAAAATCTGCAACCCAGATCTCAACATTACAACTGTTTCACTGCCTCCCCTTTCTTATCAGCATCTGCAATGCCATGAACCTGTTGCTGAATTTCTCTGCTGTTTCTCTGTTTAGTGAAATTATGACATCTGAAGACATCTACTCTTCCAAGAAGGCTGAAATGCTCTGCAGTAGACTGCTAATTAAAACTTTCAAAGGAACATCCAAAGACTTCACTATGACTTGGTTTATTTACATCAAACACAAAAGGTCCACTTGAGGTAGTCAGAAGTCCTCTGCCAAAGGACATTTACTTTCCTCCATGTTAAAGGTCACCCAATATACAGATTTAGCATTGTACAGTCAATCTGTTAATGAGTCCAAAAAACTAAGGGAGGAGAAGGAAGAAGGACAAGAGGAAGCCCAACCCCTTCCAAATATTGTATTGTGCAGCGTGTGCATGTGTATTTCCTGCTGCATCTTTAAAACAATACTATAAATTCGGATGGGTGTGTTTGGGGCCTTAAGAAATTTGGCAAAATTCTCTCATGATGCTTCCACTACAATCTGAATTATTGCAAAATCAGACAGTGATTGAATCAGCACATCAAGCTGTAACATGCTCAGGAAACAGAGGCAATCTAAAAGCATGGGAGTCGGGCTGACTCTTGTGAAACATACAAAAAAAAATAACTGGCTGATTAATAGTGGCCACTTTATATGAGGGCAAAAAATCTTCATACTCAATCTCTGAGTATTTTGAATAAATTAAGGGTGTTTCCCTTTCCCTAGCCCATCTAGTAAGAAATGTTTATTAACTAAAGGAGGCACAGCAGCTCAGAGGATAGAGCACAAGATTTGAGTTCAAATCTAGGCTCAGATACTTACTAGCTGCGTGACCCTAGGCAAGTCATTTAACCACAATGTCTCTGTTTCTTCATGTGTAAATGGGAATAATAATAGCATCTACCTTCACAGAGTTGTTTTGAGACTAAAATGAGATACAGCATTTTGCAAACCTTAAAGTGCTATTAAATGCTAGCTAACATTATTATTCTTGTTAAACAAATTAAAACTGACAATAACCAGAAAGCTGTTTATTACATTGTGACACATATAATATATAGTACTTTGCACCAAAGACCCTCAGATCTCTTCTTTCAGGGAGTCTTAAGAAATTTAGAAATTTAGCGCATGAGTTTCTGTTCATTTAAACAAACAAGTGCAGTAGTACTAGGTATTTAAAGCTTCGCATGAGTACAAAACAGATGAAGGAAACTGACACTGGGAACCTAAAAATATCACCATTCCTATTTAAACAGGGTTCAATTTAAGTTACATTGGTTCCTGAAATGTGTTGCTGATTCGTCATGCCAACTAGAGAAGAACAATTTTTTTTTATGATTTAAAGAAGATCTGATCCAGGAAGACATGCATCTCCCCCTCATTTAGGTGGAAGCCGGTTCTTTTATGCTACCTACTCGCCAGAAATGGTACCTAGTAAGAACCTGTAGACATAATACATCTCAAATAACCTTCTGTTTGGAGATATCCTGAAATATGCAATCCTAAACAGACGGGTGAAAGACCATACCAATTTACACTGTACTTAATGCATCAGTACTTTCCAAAGTGCTTTCACACTCATGAACTCATTAGATAATTGTAAGAGTCCTAGTAGAGAAAGTATTATCACTCCCCTTTCATAGAAGAAAAATAATTAACCAAGATGAATATTGTACAAGTTCATACTGAAAATTATATTAGGAGCTGTAGATGGGTCTAAGAGTCTCTCTAAGACATCACGCTGCTTCCTTAAGATCAAGATCAAGATGTTTTGCCATTTGGACTGGGAATAACAAATTCTACTTTAGAATTAGTTGAAATTTTTCAAAACCGGCTCTCTAGGTTAGACTGTATTTTGGAAATCATACAGTGTTTATGTTATCATAGACATATACAACTGGACATGTGATCTACTTAGAATGAGAAACTAGAGATAGGCAGTGCAAGGGGTATACTAAGATGCTAAAAAAACAAAAGGAAGTCCTTGTGTTTTGAGTAAAAACTTCAGGGGGAGGAAAAGCCTGTACAAGAATTATATAGTATGGGGGACAGTTAGGTGGCACAGTGGATAGAGCTCCAGCCTTGGAGTTGGGAGGACCTGAGTTCAAATCCAGTCTCAGACACTTGACACTTACTAGCTGGGTGACCCTGGGCAAGTCACTTAACCTTGATTGCCTCACCAAAAAAAAAAAAAATTATATAGCATGAGTAGTCATGGAGGGGTTGGGATCTGTACCCATTCCCATACTCATGTCTTCTATTGTATCACCTCATTTCATCCTCAAAACATTCCTTATAGGACTAGAAGCAACAATCCTGATTTTTGTTTTTGGGTCCATGTCCACCCATGGTAGAGAAAGCAGAAAGTGAACTAAAAAGAAACATTGCCCTATTCAACCCTGGTGAATCAACCTATTCCACCAACACTAAAGGATCAGGTGAACCAACCACTCAATCCAAAGGGTCACTGTGTTGTTTTGAGAAGCAGAATCAGACAAACCAAACGACAAAGTGATGAGGGAATTTCATCTGTGTGGTAATTTTATTCCATCGACTCAACAAAAGTCATATGCTGTGGCATTCTAGAGTTTTTGAAAACAATGGCTAATTCAAAAGCCTAAGGAAAGGATGGAAGATGGGAGGGAGGGTTGGTATATGAACAGTCACTTGCAATGCAGAGTCATTCTTGACAACATCCTACGGCACTGGATCCTAATTCTGCCCATTTGGGCCCCTCTATTCTGGTGTAGGCTTTGGCCCAAACTGACTGAACTGAGCAAAATGTTCCACTTGAGAGCCAGCCTCACTGAAGGTTAGCAGAACTAACACAGGGAAAAATACTAGAAGGGAGAAGGACCTAGATCTTGCCAAATAAAAGCCCGATAATCACGTTTAGAAGGAGTTCAGGCTGACCTGAAAATTTATCCTCTGACTTTAGGTGGATAGGTCACGATTTCTTAATTCCCTCAGAAAAACTGGAGGTCACCACATAAAGCCACTTATTCTGAGGCAAGAGAAAGATTATTCACCATTGTTTGGTAAATCTGAACTTTGGGGGAAAACACTGTAATTGCTCCTGAAATATTCATTTTCAGCCACATTTTTTTTTTAACTGCAGCAAACATGGATAAAAACCACATACAAAGCTATTTAATAGTGGAGCTGACACTCACTACTTGTTCAACCATCAGCCAAGTCACTTCATTGCTATTAACCTTACTTTCCTTCCATGTAAAATGGGGATAATCAGTCTCTGGGGTTATTGTGAGATTTGAATAAGAATGTACATAAAATATTTTGCAAACTTTAGAGCCCTGTATAGTGTCAGATGCTGTTAGGATTATTATAAAGATCAGCCTTGTCATAATATACATGAGAAAACTGGAACCCAGACAGGTAATGTGACTTCCCCTTCTCCCCAACCCCAACTAGATAGATCAGAAACCAACCTTCTGATGCATAGGTCATTGATCTTTCAACACCCTGCCACTGCAACCCCTGATGTGTCCCATACTTTAGCCATTAAATACTAGCTGCAGAGACTTCATTTGAGAAACTTCTAATTTTTACACACACAAAAAGTTACCAAGATGTTTGCTAAAAAGCAGCATAGTATGTTAAAAAGAACATGGATTTGGAGTCAGAGGACCTGGGTCACCTCTAAGAATCTGGGCCAATCCCTGCCCTGCTCTGGGCCTTAATCTCTTCACCCAGGAAATATAAAAGGAGAGGTAGGGGTAGATGATCTCTAAGATCCCTCCTACCTCAAAATTTGATTCCATGATTGAAAATAGGATTCAAGATTAAGAACTAAAATTCTCTTAATGGAAAGAGGAGGGGAAAATCATGCCATTTCAGTTGGTTCTCAGAAAATGTAAGAATAAAAATCACCATTATTGGAGTTTCCCCAGCACACGAGATCCACAGGCCACCTTCTGGAGCCAAAGACATTCCCAGACAGAATCCTCAACATCTCAGCCATTTCCAGGGCTTCAGAGATACTCCTAGAAATCCAAGCCTGGCTAAATCTACACCGACAGCCCTATTTGGTTCCAAGATCATCCAGAGGTTTGGAGGGGCTGGGAGGATGATTTTGTTCTCACTTTCTCCAATAACATCCAATTCAGTCTCATAGCTCTGGAACCAACTTGGCTCTCAGAGTCCTCCTGATGCCAGCTCAAGACCTAATTAGATTGCTGGAACAGAGGAGACATAAAGATTAAATTTGTCTAGACTGTAGGGATGCATGATATCTCAAAGATATGCAATGCTCCAAAGAGTTCCCAGTCAACACCCCCAAACCCAGGAGTCTGGACCGTACTCATCTAGGTAGCACAGTGGACAAATGTTGAATTTGAATTCATGAAGGCCTGAGTTTGAAGTCTGCCTCAGATACCAGGGGCAAGTACTTAATCTCTCTTGGCCTAAATTTCCTCATCTGTAAAATGGCATTAATAACATCTACCTCAAAGAATTGTTGTGAGGGTCAAATGAGAGAACATACTAACATATGTAAATGTTTTACAAATATTAAAGCACTATGTGAATGCTGAGCAGCTAAGTGCGCAGTGGATAGAGCGCTGGGCCTAGAGTCAGGAAGACCCATATTTCTAAATTCAAATCTGTCCTCAGACACTCTACTAGCTGTGTAACTCTGGGCAAATCACTTAACCCTGTTTGCCTCAGTTTCTTCATCTATAAAATGAGCCTGAAGGGGGCAGCTAGGTGGTGCAGTGGATAGAGCACTGGCCCTGAAGTCAGGAGGACCTGAGTTCAAATCTGGCCTCAGACCAAACACTTGACACTTACTAGCTGTGTGACCCTGGGCAAGTCACTTAACCCCCATTGCCTAAAAAAAAAATTAAAAAATTAAAAATTAAAAATTAAAAAAAAAGATTAAAAAAAAAAATGAGCCTGAAAAGGAAATGGCAAACCACTCTAATATCTTTGCCAAGAAAATCCCACAAGGGGTCACGAAGAGTCGGACACCACTGAAACGACTGAACAAAAATAGGAATGCTAGCTATTATTATTGTATTCTACCCACACTCACTAGGATAAACTATTCTCTAATAAAAGCTACCAATGTATCTCAAATAGAGCAAACTACACCTGTTTCCCTTTACATTTCCACAAAACATAAGTCAGCACCTATAAAGGAGAAAAGAAAAATGAATTACTATCAGCAGGAAACAATTACTAGTTACTTCATACTCTGATTCATACATCCATGACCAAAGCCCCAGTCTACTGAAGGATCACAAATTTAGTCCCTAGAATTGTTACATACACCAATGTTTTGGTCTAAAGCAAGGACCTGGGCCAGGGACAATAAGAACAACCGAGTTGTGCTCATGTTAAGTATGTTTACAATGCCTTTTCTGCTTTAGTCATTTTCAGTCAGCTGTGTTGGATGAATTTCCAGACACACTAGAGGAACAGTACCAAACGTGAGCTAGCCGTCTAAGGAGGAAGAAGCTAATTGTGACTATGAGGAACATTTACTACCCAAAGGCTTGATCTATTTTCATCTGAGTGAATGACCTGATGACTAATAGGCAAATGTCACAAAATGAAAGTACAACATAACTTAATTAAATACATTATTTTTCTTACACACTCCTACCCTGAGGAATTTAATAATCTCCTCCTCCCCTCCCGTACCCCATTTGTTGTAAAAGATCCAGAGATAAGGGAAGAGGTGTTGTTTCAGTTCAGTTTTGAAAGGAGTATCTTTACAGAGCCACAAAAATGTTATGCATAGTCAAGACATCCAGAACTTCAGAGAAAAAAGGCCCTTGAATCAAAAGAGCTCACGGGTGTCAGGTGAAAGAGGAAGAAATTATTACTGAGAGGAAAAAACCAAAAAACAGTATTGGATTAAATGTTTTCTTCTGAATTTCACAAGATAAGCAGTATATTTCTGCTTAATTTTAAACTTTTAAAATAAAACAGATTTGGAACACACTTTAATCATCTTCATAGCTTCTCTAGCACAGTGCCTTTTTATATGGTAAGCACGTCATAAATACCTGCTTGGCAGAATGAATGAATAAATGAATGAACAGAAACTGTGGTGGAGCTAATGAGCATTTCAAGCCAGATAGTAGTAACTATTAAGTGTCAGATTTGATCCTTTCAACAGAAAACACTTAGCAACAAGCAAAGAGAATCAAATTCAGAAAGTATATCCACAGGAATGAAGGAATTTCAGAGGAAGAAGTATCGGAAAGTGATACAAAAGAAAATAACTTTTAAAAAAAGTTTTCCAGGCCCCTCCCTGAAAAGGTTTCCCCCTTTCACATCTAAGAATCTGTGATTAAAATGTCAATTTCCTTTTCCCTCTTCTTTAAGACCTAATCAGAATAGTTTTGCTTTTCTTGAATTAAAGTTATTAACAAGTTCAAAGTACAACTGTGGCTCCATAGAGCCAGGGCCTAAAAAAAAATCAAAGAATATTGACTACATATATATATACTCTCAGCATCCCCCAAAGACACTACTTCACTCCACCCCATCCATCCAGGTACCTCATCAACCGGCACCTTCCACTGTGTTCTTGATACCAACAGTTCCCTGAGCTTCCTGGGATTTTCTGAACCTCAGAACCACTCCAGGGGAAGACCACAGGGCTTTTCTCATTCCCTTTCTTCTCCCCTCACTCCCACACCACTCTCTCAAAGCAGTTGTGCACTTTTCTTTGCGTTTTTAAAAGGATGTTTACTAATAAAACACTAAAGAGAAAACATAAGAGAGTACAGCTAGGATATGATAACAGGTTGTTCACACAGACCCAGGTATCTGGAGCTGTATCAACTCATATCATATCAATTAATATGTAAATTTTAAATTCCTTTCTCAAGGTAAAACTCACAAGTTCACAAATATCACTACAGGGCACTAAGCCTAGTTTTGTCTAACCTTCTGATTGGGCAGGGACTGTCTTATATCTTTCTTTGTATCCCTGGCACTTAGCACAGTACCTGGAACAGAGTAGGCATTTAATAAATACTTATTACCTGATTGATTTAAGCTCCTACATAATCTTGGCTTTGACATTAGCTCAGTTCTAATTCTCTTACTGTGCATTTGACTACTCATGCTGGTATATCACTTCCTTTCAGAATCTGTTTCTCTACTACTCAATTATGTGGAAAAGATTCTAGATCCTGGAAAGATGCTTGTCATGGCCACCACCATAAGAATGACCTGGGACACTTCACTCAAGACCCAAGTGACCATGACTTGAGAAATGCCCCTGCTTCACTAAGTCCCAGAAAGAAACACGCTTCCATCCCTGGGCCTGGAAAGTTTCAACCTGGGAGTTTCAGATCTTGGCCCTTCCCTCACCTTCTATCTGAAGATCTCCAGGATTTGACTCCTAGAAACTGCTCTTTGAGTTCTTGCTGGGGCACTTGAAGCAAATTCTACTAATCCAATCACTTAGCTAATTTGGCTGTTAATGGCGAAATTGCCTTTTCCAATGAGGTCCTTCCCCTGACCTTGAGCTCCTTTTTCAGAGCTGACTGGCGACTCTGGGTCTGGGCTTCCACCCTATTCACAGCATGTCCCTTCCTTCCAGGCTACCTTTCTCCCTTGTTTTGAACCTTCACCCCCTTGTTCTTTCTCCTATTTTTTTTCTACTTTTTGGACTAGCTCTGAAGACAGATGGATTGCAGGGGCAATTAATATTGGACATTCTCTCTTGTCCTTAGGTACTGGCTCTGATCACTTCCTGATTTCAGAATCATGAATTTTTGGCTTCAAACCTGGGCTCCTTCTCATGGGGCTACATCATAAAGACTCCACTATTTACCACAATTACAAATGAGACTGCATATTGCAATAGAAATATTATCAAGAGTCATTCTCCTCCTCATAAAAAAACAAAATTAACTTGCTCCTCCAACACACACACACACACACCATATCCTATCTCTCATTCCTCCCCCAAGAAAAAAACCTCGGGCAAGACCATTTCTACAAGAAAAAATATCTAGTTTAATATAGTTTATTCCCACATCCATAGAAAGAATATGTTCACTGGAGAAATTAAGTCTGTACTACAGTAACATATGCAATACATGACAATGAGGTGAAAGAATATGCATTGTATATGCAATTTTATAATAACTTATGCCTTTAAGGCTGATATTTCACATTCATATTTGTACAGTTGTCCTTTAAAATTATCCTTTCTGCAACTATCCTCTTGGTCTCTTAAGTGTTTATTTTTTTAAAAAAGCTGAGAGGTAGGGAACAGCTAGGTGGCGTGGCGTAGTGGATAGAGCATGGTCCTGAAGTCAGGAGGACCTGAGTTCAAATCCGGCTTCAAACCAAACACTTGCCACTTACTAACTGTGTGACCCTGGGCAAGTCACTTAACCCCAATTGCCTTAAAAAAAAACCAAACATCTGACAGGTGGCTTTTTGGTTTTTTAATGTTGTTAACTTTCCCCTATATCCTTCCTCTGAAATGCTCCTCTGTTACAAAGAAAAACAACCAAAGCAGCAATTACCTAGAGAGAGTACAAAACTTCTGACATCTCTCATTTGAGTGAAAAGACTTACATTTCATCATTTGTCCCCCGGAAACAATCTGGTGAAGTAAATGCCGATTTTTACTGTTTAATGATCATATCAGTGTAACCTACAACTCTCATGAATAGAAGCATACTTACAATGAGAACAATTCAGAATCACAGAATTTGAGAGCTGGAAGAGACATCTCTACCCAAAAGGAATTTCTACTAAAACATATCCAACAAGTGGTCATCCAGTCCGCTGGAAGACCTCCAGTGAAGGAAAACCTACTACCTCTCAAGGCAATTCATGCCACTTTGGGGCAGCTCTAATTGTTAGGTAGAATTTCCTGCCATAAAAAAACCTAATTTTGTCTCTCTGCGACTTCTACACCATTGTTCCTAATTCTGCCTTTGTGCTCCAAGAAATCTAATCCCTTCCTCCAAATAAGGAACCTTCAGATACTTAAAAACAGCTATCACGTTCCTCTGAATCTCCACCTCCTCTGTAGGCTAAACATTCCCAGTTCTTTCAATCAGTAAGACTAGACTGGATTTCTGAATTATCAGGATCAAAAAATTAATCATACAGTGGCCAACTTTTTGGTGATGAACACTTCCATACTTAGTGAGGGGGATCCTTGGACGGCAGACATAGTCTGTTCCTCAGATCGTACACTTAACCTTTCCAACATGGTAAGACCTGCTGGATCTTCTGCTATATAGCCATTGCCTTCAAGACTCAGGTATGACACAATAAAACAATCCACGTAAGACTCTGGATAAACACATATATTATTAAAACTGTATTATTGGACATTTAAAATTATGTTATTGGTAACCCCGGAAAATCCTATAAGCACGAGTACAAAAAATGTATTGAAAGGTAATGTGGTGGTGTAGTGGAAAGGGCACTGGACTGGAGTCAGAAGATTTAGATTTAAGTCCCAATTGATACTTACAAGCTGTGTGACCTTGGTTATATAACTTAACCTCTCTACATCTCAATTTATTTATCTCTAAAACAGGTATAACAAAACCTTATCTAAAAGGGTTTGTAAATCATAATGTGATACATAAATATGAACCATGCTTATTATTATCAAGTCACCTGTTGCTTTGTTTCCCCAAGATAAGTGGACAAATGTGCTCAGCTAAGATCTTGAAAGACTAAATTCATATTTAGTCTGTATCTATTCCCAACATAATCTTTTTTTTTTTTAAGACAATTGGGGTTAAGTGACTTGCCCAGGGTCACAAAGCTAGTAAGTGTCAAGTGTTTGGTCTGAGGCCAGATTCAAACTCAGGTCCTTCTGACTTCAGGGCCGGTACTCTATCCACTGTGCCACCTAGTGGCCCCAAATAGTCTTTTTTTTTTTTTTGGTGAGGCAATTGGGGTTAAGTGACTTGCCCCGAGTCACACAGAGACACAGTTATGTGTCTGAGGCCGGATACAAACTCAGGTCCTCCTGACTTCACTCTATCCACCGCACCACCTAGCTGCCCCTCAACATAATCTTTTCAAACAAGGATTTCATGGATTATAAAATGTTCGAACTAGATGGAATAAAACTTTACTTCAAGCCCTTTACTTTATAGATAAAGCTACTGAGACATAGACCAGTGAATTGACTTTTTCAAGGGCATAGAGTAAGCTAGTAGCAGAGAAGGACAAAGCTCCAGAGGGTAACAGAGAGAAGTGAACCCTGGCCTTCTGACTCTCGATCCAGAAGAAATCATATATTCTTTCAGTTACGTGGGAAAACAAAAGCTGACTCTGAAAGTAGCCCAGAAAATAGAATCAAATTACTGTTCTCTTGGTTATTCCTGATGGCTACAATTGTCTTCTCCTTCTCAATGGTTTTCATTCCTCTCCAGTCTGCATTGCTGACCCATTTTCACAGGACTTTCTCTACCAAGACACAGAAGACCACTCCCCAAGAAGTTCACTCCATCCCTGTACTACTCATACTGCAAATACCTCCACCCTTGTGGCTTCTGTGATTCCTCCTAGAACTCTTCAATTTTTAGGATGTCCACACCAACCTGTTCTTCATTCCTTCCTGGGTTACACTACCAAGTCATCTCCACATGCCCCAACCCCTTCGCCTTTTCATTTCCTTTTTATGAATTATCTTCCCCCATTAGAATGTAAAGTAAGGGGGCAGCTAGGTGGCGCAGTGGATAGAGCACCAGCCCTGAAGTCAGGCCTCAGACCAAACACCTGACAATAGCTGTGTGACCCTGGGCAAGTCACTGAACCCCAACTGCCTAAAAAACAAACAAACAAACAAACAAAAAAAAAAGAATGTAAAGTAAACTCCTTGAAGGTAAGGACTGTCTTTTTTTCTGTTTTTAATTTGTATTTCTGACCCATAGTGCAATGCCTGGCACAAAGTAAGTGCTTAATAAATAAATTATTGACAACTATTTCTCATGTCTTCAGAGTACAATCTGAAGAATTTCATCTTTTTGTCCCTATATTCCAAGGCTATTTTGGAGGGAAGTCACAGTCTTATGCTACCACAACATAAACTACAATGAGCCTTAGCTGAAAATACATTGCTAAAAAGTATAAAGGAATTGTGAGCTCCTCCTCCTTTCTCCTCTTTCCACATTGCGTGAGATGCCAATATGCTTAAATATTTCAGTATGACTGCAACAAAATGTTGCGATGAAAAATGTTTTTAACATCTCTGAAATTATTTGTACCTTCCCTAAGTTGTCAAAGTGCATTACTGAAAACTGATGGAGGGGCAGCTAGATGGTGAAGTAGATAGAGCACTGGCCCTGGATTCAGGAGTACATGAGTTCAAATCCAGCCTCAGACACATAGCACTTACTAGTTATGTGACCCTGGGCAAGTCAGTTAACTCCACTGCCTAACCAAAAAAAAAAAAAAAAAAGAAGAAGAAGAAAACTGATAGAAACTATACTTAGACCCACTGAGGGCAGAAAAGCCACCAATGAGATTCCACCAGAATGTGAGTGGCCTGGAAAGCCTACATGCATCTTGTACCCAAAACTAACTATTGGTTCCTTGGAGTAGTAATGAAATCAGGCAAGATCATCTGAAGACAGCCAAGACATATCAATCAGAAACATATGGCAAACTATCACCTTGAATTACTTGAAACTGGAGGCTAATTTCATGTCTCACTCCCGTGCCACAGAAAACACAAAACTGAAAAACTTCTACTCAGAATTTGATTGTAGATGTATATTTCACAATAAAATGCTAAGTGCAGTACAGACTGTTGAATTTTAATTAGAGTTGTTAGCGTGTTTGGACAGAACTGGAATTTCACCATTTTATTTTGACCATAAAAAGTACTGTGGCTGACACAAATATAATTAGTGTTTCTTGTTATTCACTTTTAATTATGGCTTCAGTTTAGGAGCTTAAAGCACTGATTACTTGCAAAGCAGATAAAGAACAAGCAGATTTATCAGAAAGCATTAAAATTAAATTTTTAAAAACTTCTAGAACTTTGACCATTACTTATATGGTATACAGTACCATTTATAAAACACATACAGACAAGCTTACATCATATCTTGGGAAAATTATTGAGATATATGGAACAGTAGCTATCTACTGATGAGAAGAATTTTGCTATAATAACTCACTTATGGAGAATTTACAGTTACCAAGTACTTTATTTTACCTTCATTTCCCATTTGATCCTCACAATGGTCCTAATAAGGTTGGGTGCAAGGATTTTTATTCCCTTTTTACAGATGAAAAAAGTGAGGCTCAGAGAGTATGATGTAATAGAAAAAACACCAGACTTGGGTTCAATCTTAACCTCTGCTACTTATTACTTATGTGACCCTGGCTCTCCATTTCTTTATTTGTAAAATGAATGAGTTAGATTCGATTATCTCTAAGATGCCACTTGGGTCTGACATTTCATGCTTTCTAGTCCCACTTTATAACTAGACAAACTGACATTTAGTAGTAAACCAAGATAAAATCCCAGATCCCTTCATGCCAGAAGGAAACAATACAACCAATCTATAGCTCTAATCATCTGGACATTTATTTAACAAATATTTATTAAGTAACTCCTAAGTATACAGCACTGCACTGGGTACTAATGAATTAATGATGATGGAGAGGTTTTCATTCTTCCACAAAAATTCATGCATAAATATGAAGAAATATAAAGATGCTGTTCACAAGAAATAATTTCATTGCTCACATGTTTTAAGCACCCCAAATGAAACCCAACAAAACATGGGATGCAATATAGGAGTCAAAGAGAAAGAAGTTCATTATTAAGAGTCAGGGAAGATGTTTGGCTCATGAGTCTGAGATCAGGCCAAAGGATTCAACCAGAACAAAGACATGCGTTCTGATTTGACTTAGTGCAGCATATTGGAAGGAACCCCCATCTGGAATAAAACAGTAGGTTTCATGCCTAGTTATTTCACTGATTTACAACACGTAAGCACAGTAAATTGCTGTACCTCTCTGTGCTAGTAAGGATAGAGGGGTCCCATTTCTTCATTCCCTGCAAAAAGCCTCAGTAATGATATGAGAGTTAAAAGCTTAAATGTATTATATAATTACCTTTAAAAAATAAAATTAAGAAATAGCAACCTTAAACAATCCTATAGTAACAAACCAATGTGAAGAAGAATGTTTTTGATTAAGGCACATACTTTTGCCGCTAGCAATTTTCAAACTATAAAATTATCCTGTTGGTCTCAATGGAGTATATCACATCCCACAAAACTCCTGGAGCCCATTGTCTTCAGTGCCTCTTGGCCACTTCTGACAATGATCTAAGAGAGGCTTTAGTTGAATCAAAATGAATCAAAAGAAGAGGAAGCAAATCACAAGCTCTCTAAGCCTCAATTTCTTCTTCTGAAAAAATGGAGATAAATTAACAGATGTACTATCTACCTAACAGGGTTGTTGTAAGGATCAAATAAGATTACATCTATAAAACTCTGTGTAACCACAAAGCACTATTTAAATGTGATTTATCATTATTTACTTAGAAGGACAAAGGGCTATTCAGTTAGAATAAGAGATTGGGAGGAAAACTACAATATTTTATGATGGTAAAGATCAGATATATTAAACACCAAATTAAAAAAAAATTAAGTGTTTGCCATGTGCCATTAGATTGTAAGCTCCTTGAGGCCAGTGACTATCTTTTACCTTTTTTATATCCCCAGCACATAGCATAGCTCCTGGTACATAATAATGTTTTATTAAACTGAATTGCCAGGTACTTCATAAATATTATCTCATTTGTTCCATGTGCCAGGTCCCGTGCTAGTTGCACATCAGCCCCATTCCCACACCCCTCCTCTCTGCAATCCAGCAAAAATTCATCTTGTCTCTGTTCATCATTCACAACACTCCATCTTTCATATGCCTTTGCAACAGAATCAATTAACCCTAAAACTGGGTCTAGAAGCCAGGTTTTTTAACTCCAGTTCTATTGCTTTTCACACTACCAAAAGGCCCAAACAATAGGTTAAAAGGTGGGAAAGGAACATGCATTTATTAAGTGCCTACTATGTGCCAAGCACTGTGCTAAGTGCTTTACAAATATTATCAAATACATATCAACCTGGCCAAGATCTATCAAGAAATACTAGCAAGGACAACATTCTTAACTGAGCTGAATTATGTATGATATACTGTTCTGCCTTGTATACTGCACCCTCGACTTTTCACCAAATCAGCACAGCTAATGATAGGAATGAAACTAACACTCAACTGTCAACTGCTATGGCGGCTCTGAACCTAGGAGAATCTGCTGTCTGTGCTCTAGTCTGGTTAGAATAAATGGTCCAAAAAACCACAGACCTATTATATTCTCAGTTTCCTAAAGAATCAGTTAACTTCACTCACTAGTTAGGTGACTGTCAATATATTTTAACAGGAAAATGTTTTCCCTTAAACAAATCTCCTACATGAAGCTATGCAAGGTGACAACACATTCAAATTCTTCCCTGTCCCCACCCCCCAATCCCAGGCCTGATTACTATATTCCAGCCTTTCTTCTGTGTCTAGCATTATTCCTTTTATCTAGGCTTTACACCATCTATATAGCATAAGTCATCCATTTAATAAACCCTGTACATGGCTCTAATTACAAAGGGAAATGAGCTTTAAAAAAAAAAAAACCCCTGCTGGCAGCTTCAAAAACCTGAATTTCAATGTACATTTATGTACCACTTCACACTTCTAAAGGCTTGTAGAGGAATTCAATATCCTTCTAAGAGAAAATTGAAGGGAATCATTTCAGAAAAAGATTCTGTTCCTTATCAAGGACATCTTCAATTAGTCTGCAAAGGCTTCCTTAACTAGCTATTTCCTACCAACAGAGCCTCTGGATTTCAGTTAAGATGCCATTGATTCCTACAAGTGTGGGTGGTGATATATATATGTTTTCAAATTTTAGGTTGATTTCCCCACACTCATTATCAGGGATTGGTTGTCTCAACTTGTTAATTGCTAGGAAATTATGACTCAATACAATGCTGTTTATGTTGCACCTGCAATTCTAACACTGGTATACTCACAGGAATAGGATTGTTCAAATGGCTAGTAAGAGGTGGAGCCAGGTTTTCCTTCAGACTCCAAATAATATTCTCTCTTTCTCTCTCTCTTTTTTAAAAATTTATTTTGGAGGCGATCAGGGTTAAGTGACTTGCCCAGGGTCACACAGCTAGTAAGTGTCTGAGAATGAATTTGAACTCAGGTCCTGCAGTTGCTCTATCCACTGCACCAACTAGCTGCCCCTAACATTCTCTCTCATTAGACCACACTGCCACTAAGTCTTAGGTGCTTAGCTTAGGCATCTGCAGTATCAAATTAATTTAGGCATTCTAAACTAACTTGCACAAGAGACCTCTCATTCACCAAATCCATCCCCCAACTCTACCGCCAATAATCAGTCAACAAATACTTATTAAGCAATGCTAAAAAACAATGCTAAATCAATTTGGTGTTTAGGGGAGGTGAGGTAGTCATATTAACTTCAGCTCTTACTAACATTTTACCCTTTACAAGACTTTTTATTTGGATAGGGCTTTACCATTTATAAAGCATTTTCACAAACATTATCTCATTTAGTGTTCACAACAATCCTATGGGGCTGATATTATTATTATTATTATATTATAGGAAGATGTTTGATTCAAATTGATGAAGTGACCTTTATAGCTAGGTAAGAGGCAAAGTCAGGAATATAACCAATATCTTTTAATCAAGTACCCTTTCTGCTAGATCTATTATTCTAAAACTGTACAGAATTAGCTAATCCAGGTGCCTTCCAAGATAAGTTTCAAAATATCTTTAAAAAACTGCTTGTAAACATTACTATGAACAACCTGATCATACATTACTTGAGTAATGAAAACATACTTGTCTACAACATAGCAAAAGCAGCCATGGCATAGTCAAATCATTTGTATTTGTAGCTACACAAATAGCAAACTGCCATACACTATGATTGAACAAGCAGCAATCTATAGACTACAACTGACCATGCCACAGTGTTTCTTGGTGTCACAGATGTGGCATTCTTGTACATTAGCCTTTGTATAAGCCTGTCACCCACCTGAACAACTGCTACTTCAAAATACCTTAAATCCATAATGCTATTTCCATATTTGTCTTTGTATCTTCAGCACTTAGCACAGTCATTGAAACATAGCTGGTGATTAATAGATAACAGTTGAATTTAAATGATTACTGAAACAAATTCATGGCCTGATTGAACTAAGAAGCATTTGAATCTATGCCTCAAAGACAACTCAAAAGCACTTCTAGAAGCTCAGGCAAAAGAAGATCTCTTCCCTGAAAACACAAAACCTTCCTGAATCTGTCATATCTTCTTTGGCTTTGTTGCAAGAGGATGAAGAAATTTTTCCAAACAGGCTCTAATTCTGAAAGCTTATCTAAAAAATAAGCAAACAACTCAGTCATTTTCTCAGTTCATGGCAGAGCCTTCAGTGTTTAAGTTATTCATAAGGTACAGAGAATTAGAGAGAGAGAGACAGAGAGACAGAGAGAGACAGAGAGAGAGAGACAGAGAGACAGAGAGAGACAGAGACAGAGAGACAGAGAGAGAAACAGAGACAGAGTCCTCTGAATTAAAGACAAGTTCTTCTGGGCATGCTTATGGAAACCACTTCCCTATCCAAATTACTTCCTATACTTCCAGTCTTCAAAGTCTGCTAGAAAATCCAAGAATCTCCAGGAGCCCTACACCAGCTGCCAAGGCAGAACTATGATTCCAGGTAATAACAAACTTACATAGCTCTTCTAAACAGCTCCTATTGGCATTACACAATCATATCATTGCCCAGCATTCGTAGCACCATAGCACATGCTAACCACAGCATAAGGATATTTTTGCTTATGCAGCATTCATCCAATACCTGTCAGCTGATCAAGCCTCGCAGGAAGAAAAAATCATTTTCTGTGCATGTCAAAGTTACTCAGGAACATTTGTTTCTCTGTGCTTGTCCAGTACAAGAACTAAAAAGATGAAATAGAGCTGCAGAAAGGAACCTTTCATGTCTAGAGGCAGAGGTTCAATGTGTGCCCAAGAACAGAACAGTCAGTACTTAATCATCTGTTCTAGTAGGGCAAAAGAGCAATGGAGATTACCATGGTGCCCCCATCTCCTCTTCCATTCAGCTTTAAAGAGGCAGGAGAATTCTGTACACTGTAAAGAGAAGCAGCCAGACATACTGAATAGAGGTGCTGCCTTGAGTTCCCCCTTATACTCATTAGCTGTATGACTCTGGCAAGTCACCTAAAATCTCAGAATCCTAGGCAACTCTCCCATAATAATAATAGGTGGTTTTTACCATATGCCAGGCACTGCACCAAGCACTTTTTAGCTGTTCATCTCATTTGATCTTCAGAACAGCCCTGGGAGGTTAAGTGATCTTATTATCCCCATTTTACAGATGAGAGAACTCAGGCAAATAGAGATTAATTGACTTGCCCAGAGTCACACCATTTGTAAATATCTAAGGCTGGATCTGAACTCTGGTCTTCCTGACTCCAGGCCCAGCACTCTATCTACTGTATCACCTAGGAGCTGATCTGTGATATCAATAGAAGTGGTTTCCACACATGGATAAAATGACTAGTCTGTACCCCACCATACCCTATGCTCTCAAAAGTACTATATAATTTGTGTTATTGTTATCAAATTGAATAGAAGGAAGAGATTGGGCAGCATCACATATGGGATATTGGTTAATGTTTTCAATAATCCTAACCTATTCCCTGCTTAAAAAAAAAAGCCCCATCTTTTTATCATCAATACTCTCTAGATGTCAATACTGGAATGTCAAGATCTCATAAAAATAGAAACTGCAGGTGCTGGGGTAGGGCTGAGGGCACACTAGATTAGGGAAGGGAATAAGTATTTATTAAGCACCTACTGTGCCAGGCAATGTGCTAAGCTCTGTACAAATATTATTTCACTTGATCCTCACAACAACCCTGCAAGGTAGGTGCTATTATTATTATTTTCATACTTACAATTGAGGAAACGGAGGCAGACAGATTTGCTCAGTTGATTTCCTCAGGGTCACAGTAAGTGTCTGAGGATGGATTTGAACTCAGATCTTTCTGGATATAGGCCCAGTGCTCTATCCATTGTGCCACCTAGCTGCCTAATCAACCCAAAGAACAATGGATAATCATAGGGTGAGTATAAGTAGACTGCAGCATATTACCAAAGGTAATCTACATAAATAGTGGCCTTAAAGACACCATTGAGAACATTTCTGACCAGAAAAGGAAGGAAATACAGAAGTGAGGTAGCAAAGCAGGATAGACATGCCATCCCAAAAGCCATGAAATACTGAAGAACCAAAGGAGGGCTTCTGGTGCATTGGGTGGATGGATCCTCCATGGAGAACTTAGACAAAGCAACAAAAATCACATGGGAAGACAGGGCCTAGATAGCTCCCATACGCATGGAGAACATGCCCTTCAATAACAGAGTTGACCACACATCTTTTAGCAATACAAACTTAACAATTTGAGAGAAATGATTTTTCTCTCTCCTATGTTAATAGCCAATTATTGAATTAGGACTAAGGTTTTTCCCCCTTTCTACATCCTCATTCAAAAATTCACCCCTCTAAGTTATTCAGGCAGCCTTTGATAGGGAAAACTCAGATCTGTTCAAAAGGTAAAGAAATTTTAGTTTAGGTGAACTGATGGATTCTAGCCCATTGTGATTTACTCTGACAGATCTGGGCAAAAGTGGATTCTCCCTTTTGTCTAGATTACCCCAGATGGTGTGATATAGGTACAGATAAGTTTCTTTGACCAAGACTGAGTGATCAGTCATATTCCCCAGATCCTCCCATTAGAATAAGCCCACATCTCATTATAATATTTGTTCTCTCATTACTTGTTAACCAATCAAAATTGGTTTGTAGCCTCAGGAACATCCCTTCCAAGGGCATATAAGCCTAGGGTGGGTTCCATGAGGAGTCTCTGGCATTTGAGAGTGCCACTCACTCTTTTATTAATTATATGCTAGCATGATTAATAAAATTATTAATTACTCAGAAACTATGTCTTAAACTTTTTATATATCACAAATGGTAAATCAAGGCTCCTAGGAACTATATAGTTGGTACAGAAGTTACAGTTGGTTATCATTCAGAAGTAAAGATTAGAAGACAGCTAGCCTTACTGATTAAAAGCTACTTCAAAGGAAGTTTAAACTCTAAGGCATCAAGGGGTTTTTATATAGCACTAGCCTATTTGGCCAACATTTGCATGTCTTGGCTCCAACACTTGAGAAATTGAAACTTATCCCAAATAGGGTATGATTAAAAGTTAAATATAGCAACTAAAAATGAATGTGTTTAAATCCTCATCCAAATCACAAAAGCATCACTCAACTTGGCATGACTAGAAGTCTTAATAGGGAGTCAGAAGCCAAGTTTTAGAAGATTATAGTTGAGTTGCATTCGTAAAACTGAGAATAGATGGGGTTGAATGGAGTTTATATTAAACCTATCTGGCTGTAAGCAGGTTATTAGTCTCCTCATTTTATAGAAGTCATAGAACTTGAAGGAAGCCCTGTGGAGCAAAAAGAAAAAAAAAAGTAAAACCCAAAACTACCTTGTGTTTAAAAAAAATACAAAATTAGACACCTGATTTCCCAAGAAGGTTAGTAAGAGAAGGAGGAGGAGGAGGATGATGATGATGACGACGACGACGACGACAACATCTACACACCACTTTAAGGTTTGTGAAGCACTTTACAAATATATCTTATTTTATACTCACAACAACCTTGAAGGTAGGTGCTATAATTATCTCCATTTAATAGATGAGGAAACTGAGACAGAGGTTAGGTGACCTCCCCAGGGTCACACAGCTAGGCAAGATTTGAAGGTTTTCTAGCTTCCACATCCAGCACTTTATCCATTGTGCCATCTAGGTGTCTCTATATCACATGGTACCAATACCATTTGTTCCTTTTGCTTTGACAGAGAAGTGAAAACGTTTCTTGAAGGCAATCGCAGATATCTGGGGATCATACCAAATCCTTTCCCTCTGACACAGAAGGACACTACTTCTCTATCATATATTACCCTTCTCCAAGTATTGGCAGGCCAGCCCAATGAACCACTGGCCAGATCTCTCTATGCTCATCTATGCACCTATCTGATTTCATCTATGCACCTATCTGATACAGAAAGCACATCTGGGAAAATTAAAAAAAAAATCTAGGGCAAGTAAGAAGCAGAAAGAAGTTTAAAAGCCTGACTTGGGAAATAAGGAAGGGAACCATAGAGGCCACCTAATCCAACTCCATCATTTTACAGATGAAGAAACTGAGGCAAAAGAAAGCCAAGTGACTTGCCCAAGGTCTCATGTCTAATCAGAGATAGAATTTGAATCCAAGTACTTTGACTCCCAGAGATAGTAAGTACTCTTTCTACTGTAGCAGGGAGAGAATAAAAAATAACAATTCAGCAATGTCTCTGTATGGCCAGTATAATGTCATTTTAAAGCTGCCACTTTATCTAGACAATATCTCAAAGAAAAATCCTATATTCCAGATGGTAGAACTAATCACACTTCCTATCAGCCATGCTTGGATGAAATCCTCTCAAGACTGACTACCAGATGGTTGCAGAAGACTGTAATTCAACGTTTTCCCTAGGGAAAGACTGATGCCACTAGTGACTGCTTTCATACGGCAGAAGAAACAGCACTGGAACCTTTCTTTCTCCATCTAATTCGAATCAAGTCACCAGTGGAGTTTTTGGTTGCAGTATTCATCCACCTGGGTAACTTTGTATAAAGAAGTAATTTCCTGCTCCCCTAGTCTTGAGAAAGCTTTACAATGCTTGTAACATGGTACTGTCTCCTCCTCCCTCCCTCCAGTAGCTAGCTAGTACAGAGCCCAAAGCTCCAGTTCATTTACAACCAACTCTCAACTAGTGGAGGGGAAAGGTCAGAGAACTAGCATGAAGCCTCAGTGATAATAAGTAGCTTCTAGCTCCCCTTGCCCCATCAAAACATTTATGAAAGCTGCTATCAAGATACTAAGGTGACTAAATCGAGTTGTTTCGCTACTCACTACAAGGACTGATGCTCCCAAGTGCTAAACAAACAGCTCACGAGTAAGGGGGGAAAACAAAGCTCCAAGGATCCACAAGTCATCCTCCCCTGGAGAAGGTAAACTCCTCAAGGTCAGAGAGAAGTCTTTTTTTCCCCCTCTTTATTTCTCAATGCCAAACACACAGTTTGTTGGATTGACAGTTAAGTGTGGAAATACAGTATTAGTAAATGCAACGTTCTTAAAGTGAATTGTGAACTGCCTTACAATGCTGGTTTGAATAGACAAGGATAGGGCCCTGTAAAGATTTAGGCTTTCCATGTTATAATGGGGATAACTAACATTTATATAGCACATACTATGCACCAGACACTGTGCTAAGTACTTTATATATATTATCTCATTTGGTCCTCCTACAACCCTGGGAGGTAGGTGCTGTTATTACCCTTATTTGACAGGGAAAATGAGGCAGACAGAGGGTAAGTGATTTGTCCAGGGTCACACGCTAGTAAGTGTCTGAGGCTGCATTTAAATAAATGAAATGAAATTCAGCTCAGTCGTTTTCAGTCATGTCTGACTCTCTGTGACCCCATTTGGGGTTTTCTTGGCAAAGATACTGGAGTGGTTTGCCATTCCAGCTCATTTTACAGATGATGAAACTGAGGCAAATAGGGTTAAGTGACTTGCCCAGGGTCACACAGCTAGTAAGTGTCTGAGGCCACATTGGAATCCAGATCTTCCTGACTCGAGGCCTGGGCACTCTATCCACTGTGCCACTCAGCTGCCCCCAAAATGGATGCAATTAATTTTACATATAGGTGTTATAGACATATATATTTTACTGACATTAAACAAATGGCAGTTTCTTACTTTCCCTGCACACGTCTGTGTATATAAGGGGAAACACGTTCATTAAGTCAGAGAGGCATGGATGTGGAACAAGACATGAAGGAAAACCCTTGATCTAATTGCAGCTGGCAGATAGATGGGGGTGATTAGAATGGTAGACTTTTAGAATAATCCAATTTACCCTCAAACAGTACTTAACTAAACTCTAGAGTCTGGTTTAAGTGGTTCTCAGGGTAATAGGAGAAAACAGGATCCACAGCTGGAAAAGACCTTAAAGATAACACTGATTTTGCCATGAAAGAAACCTTAGATATTATTTAGTCACAGTAATCATAGTTCTAGAACTGCAAGAAATCTCAGAGGCTAACCAGTCCAGACCTCTCATTTTACAGATGAAGAAAATGAGGCCAAGGGAGGTTAGATGACTTTCCTAAGGTCACACAAGTAGTAAAGGTCAGAGGTGACATTTGCACCTAGGGTACTTGACTTCAGTGTTTTTTCCACTGAACTGTGCCCTGACTCCATTTTATAAATGATGTAACAGAAGCTTCAAAAAGTAAATGAAGTAGTTTGTCACAGTAAATGGCCAGGCTTCCCACCACATCCAAGATACTTCCCACCAAATCCAAGATACTTCCTTTCTTGCTCAGTGTCTGAACCTATCATCTAAACAGCTGTCAACAACACCTCAGCCTAAAGCCCTAGCCGTGGCTCTACTCCAAGGAGTAAGACAAATCTGACCCTATGTTTTGTGGAAGACAGGCAGTAATTTCTAAGTTTCACCTTGAAATCCACAAGCAACCTAAGAAAATGCTAGCGGCTTATATCGAGACAAGAGTAGGAAATGATCAAGATAAAATACATTCCATCAGCCTGTGAAGCCCATTAATGACAAGGTCCTGACCCTCACCCCCAAATGAAAGCAATAAACTACAAGGGAAAAAAGGCTAATTACATTACAAAAAAGGTGGGGAGGGTAGCGAGAAAAAAAAGTCCTCTGGCTTCCGTCTTCGTGCTGGCAGTGATGAGGAGCATGCCAAGTGTATCACATCCCCCCAGTCAGCCCACATCCATATCTTTTACAACTGATTTGTTCCCCCTTCATGCACGTTAAGAAAGCAAATAACTTGATGGGAAGGAGCCATAGAAAACACAGCACACTTGCTGATTCTTCCGGAGAAGGCACTTGTCCCTCACGGCTAGGAATAATTCATTTAGTGCATCATTGCATAAGCACATTAGCCCCTCTTCTCATTGGGATGACTGTATTATTAGACACTGATAAACTCTACGGGAAGACAGAGCAACCCACCTTAACAACTGGTTATAGAGCTTGATCAAACTTTTCTTCCTATGTTCTCCCTACCCCCACCCTCCCACCATTGCCACCATTCCACCCAAGTACCAGGCTCCATTAATACAGCAATAAAACAACCACTGTTTGGCTAGCACTAAGGGTTCTATCAATGGAGTGTTTCATGGAGAAGAACTATTGTCAGGCATGGCAAACTTTTCCAGCATCAATCAACTATAGTAGATTGTAGCAGCAGTTTTGGTTTTTTTTTTAAACATGTCAGGAATGCAATGAAAAATGTCATAATCCGTGGTCCTCAAGGACAGCTGGAAGCAGTTCAGAAAACCAATCAAAATATCCAGAAAATAAATGCACTTATTTTAGTGGAGGCTGTTTCTACTTCACCTTTGGCCTAAAAATATGACTGTAATTAATTTGCCCTAGGAATCTTCCAAGGCAAAGGGGAACCGCACTCAGTAAGCCTCTGTTTGGGCCACCTTGAACATTCACCTGGATTTGGTGGAGTACTCAACCTAAAGAGTCCTTTAAATGGCCAAATCTTCATGGAAGGAAACAAAGGAAGAGACAGAGATGAATGTAAAATATCTTAATCTTCATTTTCTATCTGCTTCACTTGAAGGGTTGGAGTAAAGGGGAGGATTTGTCTGCTTAAGTAAAAATCCCATTAACCTCTCCAGGTTTCAGTTTCCTTTTGCTGAGGGGGGTTGACCTAGATTAGGATTTCCCCAACTCTTTTCCAAGACCTGTGACTATGAGAATAGAGGTTCCATGAGAAAATACTGATGCTAGCAATATTTCCCCAACTAAAATAAAATCATGGGGATAGCAAAAACATTTATCATGTGTGGTAATTTTTCAACATGAAAATAGGCTTCATTTCCTCTATTTTGTTTCAAAATTTCCCTGACCTTCCCCTTTATGATGTTAGTATTCAATATTCCCAGGTCCTCTAGGCCAACATTCTGTCAATATATTTCAAGTCAGAAAGGTTTCAGGGTCCCAGTTATTAGCACTGTGATTCTGTGATCACTAGATGGTCACTAAGACCCCTTTCCAGTGCAGAAATTCTATACTTTATAAAAAGGTAAATAAAATTCCTGGAATAACACATATGGAAATAAAGTAGCTCATTAATGATCTTCTGAAAGATTTCATCACCCTTTTTCAGAAAAAAAAATACTTGTTAGTGAAGCATAGTGAAGTTAGGAAGTTTATCTTGCTTGGCCAAAGACTTTCCATTTACAGTACTGAAAAGTTCACTGACTTTTCACTGCTTTATAAGGTGAGGCTTACATCTTTTCACATGAAGAAAGCTGGTAACCACTTTGACATCATTACCGTCTAGTTGAGTTGTAGCCTATCTTGGTTTCTACACTTAGACACAAAGGCAAAGAAGAGAAGGGGAGAAATGGAAGAAAGAGAAGAGAAGGAGAGGGTGGAAGGGAGAGACAGAGATGGAGAGGGAGATACTTTAGAAAGAAACGAGAGAGGGAAAAGACTGAAAAGAGAAGGCAGACAGCTTTCTACAAAATTTCCCTAGGTTATTCTGAGTTTTTTACATATTGAATTTGTCACAAATCCCTATTTTGAAATTGATGCCTGAGGATTAGATAACATTACTTGTATTACCTGTACACCTGTACTTTTATTCACAGAATTAGGCAATATCAGATTCTGGTAAACACGGTATTAAGAATTAAATAAGTGAAAATTCTTTTCCTCATAGGAACTTTTGCAATACTATCATCAGAAAGTCCACATCTTTCTAAAACACTCACTTTGAAATAATAAAATTATAATAAATTCAGTAGATACTAGTAACAATTTGTTGATGCTATTGCCCCTCTCCCTGAGAAAAAGAAAAAAAAATTCTAAACATAATTGATTTCTGAAAGCCCTTTCTCCTCTCTGGACCTCAGCTTCTTCATCTACATACAAGATTAATAAATTAGACTAGATGATTTCTAAGGTACCTTTCAGCTCTGACTTTATTTGGGCCTCTGAATAGTATTCCCTTTGCTTAACATACATGAAAAGAGAGAAGGAGGGAAAGAGAAAGGGAATAAGAAATGACAAAGTCATGTACAAACAAAATGACAACAGTGGAATAATCTCCACCTTATCTAGAGAAACTTTAACAAGAATCAATTGTTGAGTTGCAGGTTTTCATTCGTTGCTTCTTAGTGGAAAAGTTAGTATCAAGGCTACTCTTTCCAGTTGTAAACAATCCACAGGGACCTGGGAACCCTCAGGTACCCGTCATACTGTTGCACAAACTCAAACACAGACTCAAATGATTCTAAAAATTAAACATAAATTTCTTGTATTCAAATCATCCAAAGGAAAGAACTAATTTAGTGAGGGGGATTCACAAAATCATAGAATGTTAGACATGAAAGAAGTACTAAAATGAACCACCCATTGTTACACAGCAAGCTTATGGAACAACCAAGACCAGAATCCAAGTCTCCTGATACCCAGTCCTGGGGATGGTTCTGCTCTACCAAGTGCTTCTCCCAGCATGAAAAACTCAGATTTCACAACTGTCCATCATCTTAGTGCACTGGGCATAAAACACTTAGGCACAGAAACTCAAAGGAGGAAGGGGAGGAATAACCTCCCCCCTCTAAAATGACCTAACATTTGACTTCAAAACAACATTCTAAGTCTCCCTGTGATCTCAGCTGTGGATATGATGGTAATGGGGTCATCGACTTTAGAAGTAGAGTGCCTGGCCTACAGAGCTGACAGATGTTACCTACTCACCAACACAAGAGTCATTAGGGAATTAGATATAATTTCTGTTGAAAGCCCCAAGTTCACAAAGGGTGTCCAGGTCATCTCACACAGCTAAATAAAAGAGCTACCATGTGCTCAATTTAAGCACATGAGGGTCATTCAAGTGAATGAGCTATGTTTCTCAGAGAGACTGGAGAATTGCCGAGCTTTACAGAGAATGAGATGGATGGGAAGAAGGAGGGAGGGATTGGACTGGGGTTAAACTGGAATAATGGCTTAATGAACAAGCTTGTTACCAATATGGATGTGGTTTTAATCCCTCTTAGGATATTAGAATAAATAGCTTCATAGTTCTTTTCTCCCCTGAGGCTATGTGCTATACCAGTCACAGCTGTCATTGTTCACTACAGAGGGGCTCCTCCTGGGAATAATAGGGGGACGGCATCCTCCTCATCCCTCCTCTCACCCCTTCCCATACACCTGCACCCTGCTACTAAAATCATATAGATGGACAGAACACAACCAAGGCTGACCATGGACAGACTGGGAAAGGAACAGTTTTCTATTGTGACCTTTCAATCAATCAGCAAGCATTTTAAAAGCCCCTACTAGGTGCCAGGACCCACTTCTCTTTCTGTTGACAAGGCCCCATTTTTCCATGCCCCACCCAGTGGTACCCTCAGACTGTTTTGGGGAAGCCCACAGTCTTACAATTTGTTCTACTCAGACTTGCTCTTCCCAAGTGCCCAATTTCTCTTTCCTTCCTCTTTAAACTTATGCACCTGAACTGCAACTAGTGATCTCAGGACCTTAGCACCTAGCAAGCTATCCTTTAAGAAATCATTTCCAAATTAATTTACTCTAGGGTGCTAATGTCTTCCTTTACACAGCATCTCACCCATCTCATTCTTACTTTTTAAGAGAGAGGAGTCAGATAAGTATAATTTAACATAAATGAATGAATGAATCTGCAATACTGAGCAACTTAGTGGTTCAGTGGATAGAGCACTGGGCGTAGAGTCAGGAAGATTCGAGTCCAAAACCAGAATCAGATATTTAACTAGCTGTGTTACCCTGGGCAAATCACTGAACAGCTGTTTGCCTTGGTTTCCTCAAATGCAGAATGGGGACCTACTTCAAAGGGTAGTTGTGAGGATCAAATGAGATACTACAATACTACAGTTTTGGATACCGTAGCTAGCCAGTATAGACTTTATATTTTGGACAGAAAACTTTTTTGTCTTTACTGCACCTCCCGTTTTACTTGCCCTGAGCAAAGGTTCTATGTTCACAATACAGGTTCACACACTGGTCACTCTGACAAAGAGCAGTTTCAATAAGGACTCACTTTTTCATCCTTAGAACTTGCCAAAGCAAACATAACTAGCTTGAAAAAAACTCAAATTGTTTTGCCTTTAATCTCAAATGTTTGTTTGAAAGAGTCTGTTGCCATGTCCCATAACAATTAGAAAGTCATAGATATAATCCAAGATATACACATATAGATCAAGATCTAGATAGGAGAAATAGAGAAGGATCTGTGACTGTAAAACTGGCAGTAAGGGCCTATACCGGTTTATAATCTACCACAATTTAATTAATGAACTAATAATGGTTGAGTTACTCTCCCAGGGTCAGTTAGTCCCAGAAGCTAGACCTGAACCCAGATCTTTCTGGCTCCAAGTCCTGATTAGTATAAATAATGGATATTATGAAGTGGTCACATTATTTGAATTCATACTGTATATTCACATATTTTACATAATTATAATTTCAAATACTATGAATTTGAATATGTTCACCCACTTTACTAATGGTACCTAGCTATAGAAGCATAAATTTAGGTATATGGACTTAGAGGATTTAGAGTTACCAGGCATTTTACTGATCATGTGGTCCAACTTCTTTATAAGGGAAGTAAATTGCCCCAAATCACATAGGTCCTCTGGTGCCAAATTTAGTCATCTTTCCATTACATTATGTTGCCTTCCTACACATAAGAGACACAGAAGATAACCTTGGGTTCAATGGGGTTGGCTTAGTGTTAAAGGAACATCACAAGACTCACAATTTAACTAGTTCCCCTCCATTTTGTAAGAAGTCTGATTAGCTCAGTCACTTCAATTGTGTCTGACTCTCCATGACCCCATTTGGGGTTTTCTTGGCAAAATTTTCTTCTCCAGCTCCACAAATGAGGAATTGAGGTTGTTCCCAAACATGTGCCTAGAGTTCTCGGCTACAGTGACCTTGTTAAAAAAAAAAAGCTAAGTAGACCCAATAACAAGGCTCATCCATGCAATCAGACACCATTAAAAAGCTGGATCTTCATATGGTCACAGTAGAATGACTGGTATAGTGAGAATGAATTTGTATCTATGCAGCTTGTCAAATGAATGACAAATCCACTGTGCTGTGTTGGGACAGAAGAGCAACTGTGTCATTCAATGAATTAAGGAACAATCTGAAAGGCCTAGAGGGTGAATATTTATTGGCTGGTTCATTAGGTTCATGATAGCTAGCTCTGAAACAGTTGACTGTTTTGAAACTGAGTTATTAGTCTGCCACTAAAGCAGACCTCCGTATATGTGGCTCAAACTGGATGCTTCAATACAATCTGCTGAAATTCATGTCTACAGAAATCACTCAGCATTCCTGAAGACCCTATCTCAACAGGAAGAAATGTGTATCTACAGAAAGCCACTTGCTCCTGAATTAAATTTCCAACATCATAAGTATGACCAAGACAAAATTCATCATCTCATTGTATGGATAGAGCTCTGAATTTAGAATGAGTTGACCTGACTTCAAAATCATCATTCTGCTATTTATTTCCTGTGTGACCTCAGTAAAATCATGTTACTTCCTCAAACCTTAGTTTTCTCATCTGAAAAAGGAGGAGCTCAGAATGGATGATGATGATGATGATGATGATGTCTGGAGATCCCTTCGGATCTAAATCTTTCAATCCCCTTTCATCAGCACCATTATCTTTCCTGTCTCTTCTAGAGGATTATGACTGAAAAGTCACTTCCACTACTAATTTTCTCAGTTTCTCACATCAAATCCATCATTTAGCAAGCTGCCAAGGAAAGGCTAGTGGCTATAGGGTCAGGGGACCTGAGCTTAATTCTCTCTCTGATACTTACTACCTGTTAACTTTGGGCAAATCTCAACCACCCTGGGCCTCAGTTGCCTCATTTATAAAATGACAGAGTGGGCCTAACTAAATGGCCTCAGCCAACCCTTCCAGTTCCAGGTCTAGATCAGTGGTCCCAGTTCTAATAGGATCACGGAATTTCAGAATTAGCAGGGACCATGGAGATCAACCAGCCCAAACTGCCCCTAAAACAGGGACATCCTCCAAGATACACCAAACACGTGGCTATCCAGCTTCCACTTGATGACCTCTGTGTTCTGAGGAAGCCTTCAGAAACTGTTGTTACTTCCTCAGTATTTCTCCAGTCCTCCACCTCCTCTCCAATCCACTAATTAAGCCTTTCTCTGGGTCCCAATTATCACATTCCTGGCCTTTGGCAACTGACTCCTTGGCTAGCCTACAGCCCCTCTCCTCTCTAATCCATCCGGGCTACTAAAGAAAGGATAACCTTCCTCAACTACACAGCTCAGTTCAGAAAACTTTAGCAGTTTCCATTTATTTCCAACATCAAACAGACACTGTACATGAATGACACATAAGGCTTTAAATTATATTAAACAGTAATCATAAAAACTATTTGGCACTTGGTTAAAAAACAAACAGAAAATCCAATCAGTGGAACATATTAGATAACCAAGAACCAGAAATAACTACAATCAGCAGCCCAGAGTTTGGTTAATTCAGGAATAGAAATTACTAGGAAAAAGATTCCCTTTCTGACAAGAGCTGCTAGGAAAAGGCAGCAGAAAGATTTTGATGAAGAATTTGAACCATCTGTCACAATGGGCTCAAAATAGATATGAGTCGTAAATATGAAAGTCTACATCAAGGAAAAAGAAAAGAAAAGAAGAAGTACCTTTCACAATTACAGCCAGAAGGAAAATTCTAATAGAGGATAACACAAAAGACAAAACAAATAATTTAGATTATGTAAAATTTTAAAGCTTTTGCACAAATAGAGAAAAGAGAAACTATGGGATGGGAAAAAGATCTGTATTGCTAACAAAAGTCTGACATCCAATATATAGGAAATTCATAAAAATAAATAAATGGCACTAATCACGATTTCCCCAATAGATATGTAGTTAAAAGATATGAACAATTTTCAAAAAAAGAACTGAAAACTATAAATCACCATTTGAAAACATGATCTAAATCTCTAACACACACAAAAAAAGGAAATCAAAACAATTTGGGGGTTTTCTTGCAAATCGTCAAGATAGTAAAGAATGGCTAAACTCACTGGTCTGGAAGACAGGAACACTGGAGCAGAGAATTTAACTCTCGATATCAATTTGGAATGATGTAAGATAACTGACTAAACTGTTTAGCCCTTTAATCCAGATGCTACTACCTATCTAACCCTATTCCCACAACTGGGAATGTACCTCCTGGAAGTAAAAGTCAGAAAACAAAGGTTCAACGTATAGCAAAATATTCAAAGCAGTGGTAGCGAAGAACTTAAAAAAAAAAGTGGGGAAGGGAAGTGGTAAGGGGATAAGCATTTATGTAGTGCCTACTATTTGCCAGGCTCTGTGCTAAGTGTTTTCCAACCACTATCTCATTTCTTCCTCTCAACAACCCCGTGATGGAGGTGGTGGCAGTGTTCAGTTGTGCCCAACTCTCTGTGACTCCATTTGGGGTTTTCTTGGCAAAGATAGTGGAGTGGTTTTCCATTTCTTTCTCCAGCTCATTTTACAGATAAGAAAACTGAGACAAATAGGGTTGTGACTTGCCCAGAGTCACACAGCTAGTCAGTGTCTGAGACCATATTTGAATTCAGGCCCAGTGTTCTATCCACTGCACCACCTAGCTGCCTCACTGAATGGGGAAGAGTTGAAAAAAATAAGTGGTATATGACTGTAATTGAATATTATTGCACAGTAAAAGAAGGTAAATATGAGGAATTAAAAGAAACATGGAAAGAACCCCATGAACTGATGAGGGCAAAATAAACAGAAATGGTAAAAAGATGTATACAATGATGACAACCATACAAATGTAAAGATCATTTAAAGAGAGCTGAAATCAGAATGAAAAAAATTAAAACAGGCCCCAGAGAAGAGATAAAGGAACATACTAGGGAATAATGCTACATACATCATCAGAAGTGGTCCCAGCATAGGATGTTTTTGCTTGTTTTTCTTCACTAGAGGGAAGGGAATCTTTTTTTCTAGAAATGCCTGTAATATACAGACAAAAGCACCCCCTCAACCCCACAAAAGAGTATTTAACAAAAGAGAAACTTTATACAATGGACTTCAAAGTACTCCATCAAGTGCCTTCCCTATAGCCTGACATCAGCTCCCTATATATAACCTTTTCTCCAGGCAGCCAACCTAGCAGTTTCCTGCTCCTGCTCTGCCTTTTGCAGCCCGTAAAGAAAAAAAAAAAAAATCCCAGGCAACATTTCCTTTCTTGCAATGTCCTTCCCACTAATCTGTGCCAAATCCCATTTCTCTCATCCCAAATTCTACTCAAGCCTCCTTTTGGATCCTTTACTTCCATGAGTCCCATGATCACTTTGGAATATAAGGAGTTGGGCTGGAAAAGAACTTAGAGAATATTTCCAAACCATTCCATTTTAAAGATGATGAAGTAGAAGCACAGCAAGATTAAGCGATATGCCCAAGATGATAACAATAATAATAGCTAATATTAATATGGTGCTTACTAGGTACCAGACACTGTGCTAAGTATTTTACAATCATGATCTCACAACAACCTTGAGAGTGGGTGGGTGAGGGTGAGAGAGAGAGAGAGAGAGAGAGAGAGAGAGAGAGAGAGAGAGAGAGAGAGAGA
>NW_020954557.1:67824232-67842744 GCF_900497805.2 Vombatus ursinus
AGAGAGAGAGAGAGAGAGAGAGAGAGAGAGAGAGAGAGAGAGAGAGATGAGGAAACTGAGGCAAAGAGAGGTTAACTGACTCACCCAAGGTCACACAGCTACTAAGTATCTGAGGCTGTACTTGAACTCAGGTCCTTCCTGACTCCAGGCCCATTGCATCATCTAGCTGCCAATATCAGTAAGTGGTACTGCAACTATAACTTGATCACTACACCCCCAAAAGCAAATAAAGCAAAATATATTTATTTGTGCAAATGCAGACAGCTCTCTCTGCAATTTTATGTACCTGTTGCATTATATTTAAAGGGAAAAACTAGCTGTACATAAAAGATATTCAGTTTCATGTTTAATTCTATTTTTCTATTATACTTCATAATAGAAATGCTCATTTTATCTGGTGTTTAAGTTCAGAATAGAAAAAAATAAGTACAATGTACGCTAAATTTGTGTACAATTTAAAGACAGAAACCATTATATCTACTTCTTCATCTTCTGTCCTCCCATCCAGTGCCCAGTATGATGCCATACATGCAGGGTAAGTTGAACAAGTGCTATTAACAGCTTAAAGAGGCAACTGCACCACTCATTACTTCCATACTGCAACATATTTCAGTTTTCATCCAAAGTTCCTCATAGTTACTGAACAGCAAACACCAGGGCTTAAATGAACCTTTCGAATGATTCTGTTTTATTTTCCCTTAACATTGTAAACACCTTCGGGGGAGACTACAGTACATTCAGCTTGACATTTCATCAAATGATATTTGTGTGACATTCAATTATATTTTAAAACCTATGAAAAAACAAACCAACCAAATTGCAAACACTTCTTGCTTGTTAGATAAGCGAACTCCTTCTCCTGTGGATCAGGACTGATTTCACTGGTCTGAGAGCTTTTATTCCTCTTTAAAATTTAAAAGCTAGGTGAAGTGACCAGCCCAGAGTCACATAACTAGTATTGAATCTGTCATAGGTGAGACACGAAATCAAGTCTTTTTGACTCTGAGGCCAATTCTTGTCATCCCTGACCTTCAACCGATGAACTTCCCAAGCTGTCTTTTAAGTGTCTAAGTAGGTCACATCAGTAAGAAAGTCAGTCTGACTATGTGCAGCATTCATTTGACCTGCCTCTTCTCCATCAGGCTTTGCTCCTGGCATGGAGAAAAGCAAACCACTCCTGCATCTTCACTTGACTCCTGTTTGCTTAAGTCCCAGTGCTCAAAGAAGATTCTGATCCACTAACTGACCAGTCACTGGAAGGACTGTATAGACCCAGATATTTTCACAGATGTCTCACAAAGGTCTGAATCCCGTAAAAGTTTTGTAAACAAACTGGCAAATGTTAACTACAAAGTCATTCCAGGAAACACAAAAGATCAGAGACAAGGTACACAACAGTTTATAATGGCAATGAAGAGTGGGTTTTAGTCACTTCATTTAAAGTATTTTCTTCAAATAAAGGGAACTTAAGTGCTTTGCAAATGAAAAGGTTTTCGTAACTTCTAGGTGTTGGCCAAAAGTAATCAATGGTATTATTACCAATAGTTCTCCATATCAACTTTGCCTCTTATTTTCTCCAAGTCATCACTAACTTCTTCGTGGTTTGGCACACAGGCATAAAGATGAATCGTTATCAGGAGACATCAATACCTCTACTTTGCCAACATACTGCAGAGTTACACTGATCTATCCATTTAAGTTAACTTGCCCTATATTTCCATAGCTCTTAGCTCCAACTCATGGGCTTATCAAAGAACTAGAAAAGAGTTGATCTTTCATAAAGCCCCTGTATTTGGTACTCAGTCTCACAAAAGGATTCTTCAATTTCTCTCTTCTAGCCACTGAAGGTTTTGTTGAGACTTCTTAGACTGAAGCTTCTTATAAGAATCAACCAACCATTTAATCATCAAGAATTTATTAAGTGATATGTACCAGGATTATGGCAACAATATTTGCCATCACCATAGGGGGAAGTCAACACACAGAAGGAAGAAGAAAAATGGGGATGGGGAAAAGGGGAGGAAGGCACTTGGCCAGTATGGTGGAGTCCAATCTAAGGTGGCCAGAGGAAGGTAGGTGGTGCAGTACATAGAGCACTTGGCCTAGAGTCTGGAGGACCTGTGTTCAAATATGGCCTTAGACACACACTAGCTAAATGACTTGCCCAGGTCACTTAACCTCTGTTTGCCTCAGTTTCCTCAACCAAAAAAATGGCAATAATATTAGCCCCTATCTCCCAGGGTTGCTTTGATAATCAAAGGAGATATTATTTATAAAATACTTAGCATAGTGACTGGCACATAGTAGGTGTTTAATAAATGCTTGTTTCCTTCCTTCTTCCTTCCAGAGTCATCTTTGCTTAGGAATGCTTCAAAAACTATAGAGGAGGTCGTACACTGCCAGGAAATGGCTAAAGAATTGATCTCTGATATACTAATCTATGTCCTATGAATACAAATAAAATTATCTGAGCAACTTGGAGACATGACATTAGCAAAAAGGAGCCAGCAGGACTGCACCAAAGATACTCTGGGAATCTACCAACATCTGTTTTCATGTCCAAGAAAAATATAAATGCCAAAAAACAGAAAAATAATGAAAGAACACGGAACCAAGAAAACAAAGCAGAATTCTGTGGAAGAAAAGATTTTTGGGACCTTTTCCAGTGAACAGAGAAGAGCAGGGAGGAAAGGGGAAGAAGGAAAAGATACTAATTAACATGTAATCTCCATCTCACTCCTTTATGGCAAATACCCGCTAAGCCTCCACATCATCCACATCTCTTACTCTAGGCAGGGCTCTCCTGAACAAGGTAGAAAGGAGTAAGATGAAAACTGAAAACATTAAGAAGCATTCCTTATTGATGAAAAATTCATTACGTAGGTAGAAGTTTTAGGGCATGTTCTATCCTATAAAATGTTTTTTTTTTTAAAGCTACATGCAAAAGTTAAAAATTGCCTTTTTCTTTTCATTCTTTCAATACTCATCTAAGAAGCATTTAAAGAATCCCTACTATTGCACTGCAAGAAAAAGGACACAAGAAGTTTATAATCTAAAAAGAAAATAAAGGAGACAAATAAGATGAGGCAATCTCCGCTCTTAGTCATCCCTTTTAAAACAAAGGATGTCAGTTTCTGCAAGGGCAAGATTTTCCCACATTTCACAGAAAAAGAAACTAGAGAATAGAGAGAAAGAGGATGAGAAATGTGTCCTTTGAGGGGCAGCTAGGTGGCTCAGTGGATATAGCGCCAGCCCTGAAGTCAGGAAGACCTGAGTTCAAATCCAGCCTCAGACCAAACACTTGACACTTACTAGCTGTGTGACCCTGGGCAAGTCACTTAACCCCAATTGCTTTAAAAAAGAAAAGAAAGAAATGTGTCCTTTGCCTATAACTAAGTTCTTGCATATAAACCAATCAGAAAAATACAGTGGAGAGAGAACTGCTTTCAAGTTAGGGAACCTGGATTTGAGTCTCAGTTTTTCTATTACTAACTGTATGACTTTAGTCAAATTAATTAGCCTACTTGGGCCTCAGTTTCTTCATCTGTAAAATGAGGGGATTTAACTAGAAGACCTCTGAGGTTCCCCTTTAGGCCCTAATTCTATGATCTTAGGATCCTATGATTTCAAACACATTCATGCAGTATTTTGGTCAACAGGCAGAATCAGGCCATGGTACATTACTAATAATAGATATCCAGTGGAGGGGAAGGGGGAGATATTCAGTAATGACAACCACCCAATTCCTCTTCTCCAGCCTTCACCTAAAAACTGGTGCTCTAGTGAAGAACAGGAATGGAGCTTCACCGAAGAGTCATCTCTAAGGAACCTGTCATATTTCTTCATTCCTGTTGAGCCCCCAACTCTAAAATGAGACACACAGAAGAAAGTGGTTTGAGGCTTGACTCCTACACCCTTCCATTGCTATCCTTTCCTCACCATTTCTACCTGCTTCCAGGCTCCAGGCACATGTTTTGATCACTGGAGACCCTGGTGTTACCTCAGTAACAACCAGGGTGCAACCTAATACTGGACAGCCCTTTCACTGTGAGTGTCATTGAATACAGGAGCTCTGGTTTATAAGGGTAGTTTTCTTTTTGACAAGAGGCTCAATTCCATGGAATCACAAGAAGATAGATTCCCTATAAATACAGCTGAAACTTTATATTAAAACAGTGTACTGGGAAACAAGAATAGCAGCCACATTTTATGTTAAAGGGATCGCTGTGAGATGGATATATTCTCTACAGCTATATGTATGGGGGAGGAGGAAATAATACACTATTTGATTTAATTGCTATTCAGACACTACACTAGCTGTGTGACAGGGTAAATTATTTAACTTCTCTGAGCCCCAATTTTCTTCTATCTAGAAATTGAGAGGTTTAGACTAGACAATCTCAAAGGTCTGTCATCTACATACATATAGACACCTATACATACAAACATATACACATATGTACACACATACATGTATGTGTTGTGTAATTTCATGTTTAATTTTCAACTGAACTTATTAAAATGATAATAATTACTCTTTTGTGTTTAATTAATTTATATTAATATCTATGAAAATAACAATATATCCTATATAATAAATTGGCTTCATTTGCTTTTTGCTACTCTACATGCAATTTTAAATAATCACTAATATCAATTCTCATCTTTATTCATAGGTCTAAAACTCATTCACCTACTTGATCAGGCAGCCAAAAAACAACTAATTTCTTCAGAAACTGAATAAAACCAAATCTTAAACTCTTGGCAAATAGAGAGCCAACTGGAACATTTGAAATGCTTCCACTGAAAACTCACGTGACAATAAGTAAGAATTATTGGACCTTGAAAAAAGTCTCACTTTCCCTTTGAAAAACACAGAGCCCTCCTGGAGGGGTCAAAGGGGTGGGGGGTGAAAAAAAAAACAATTCTCCTTCCCTGAGATAAGGGCCGGATGTTGGGAGCATGAGTCATTGCACTGACATTCTGGGCACTGGTCTTGTGTCACTGAGAGGGCAGGGAGGGGCCAGACTAGCTTCCTAGAGGACAGAACTTCTTGTTTCTTTACCTGCTTACATGTTCACCTAGATTTGATTCTTCTATTATAGATCAAATACTCATGGAAATGTAGAGAAGATAATACCTAAATATTAAATCACTTTTAGACAGCTTTTCTTTTAAACTAGAACAGTGATTTTATTAGCTTAGGGAACTCCTAAGGAAGAAACTACTCCAACAAAGTAGATGTGCAGCTGGTTAGTAACTTAGAAGTCTTGGAGGTTGCCTGCACTGAGGGATTAAGTGAACTCACCCAGGATCACACAGCCAATATGTTCCAGAGGCAGAACTGGAACCCAGATCTTTCTAAATCCAAGGCCAGTTCTCTATTGACTTCAGAATGTCTTGGCATTTTGTGCTTTATAAAACCCATGTCTACATTAAGGATGTTCCCTCCCTCGATCGTAATTCTTTCCTCAAACAAGTCTTTCACCCCAGGACCTAATGCTTCACTCTTATTTTGAATAAGGGAACAAGAAATTTTTTCCTCACTAGTTCTACAGCCGTCATTAGCGCTAGCTCAGGGAGTCAGAAGAGTCCCCCAACAACTGAGGAGTTGACAACTCCATTACTGACAGCCATCATTCATGATGTCTTCCCCCACATATCATTTTAGCTGAAGGATTTGGAAATAAGATTATGTGAGCATAACTTCGCAGACCACCCAAAACAAAACCAGGCACTAAATAATCCTCATCTCCTCCTCCCTTCCATCCCCCCCACTACAATAGCACTGAACTCTACCTGGGGGTCTTATCTTGGGCAGAACCAGGCCTCCATGCCATGCTATATCTTCCCCACTATGTGTTGTCTTTCCACACTAGAATTTAAACTTGAAGTCAGGAGTGGTCTTTCTTGTTAATAATTTGTATCCACACTGCTTAACAAAAGATCTGGTATGCAGCGAGTGCTTAATTAATGTTTTGTATATAAATATGTCTGAACAGTGGACAAGTGAAAAAGGGAAGAAGGAGAATCAAAGACAAGGAGTAGGTAGCAATGTTCCTGTCACACAATGACTACCGCTCGTATTGATATTTTCAATGAAACTCTTATGAAAGCATGAGTATGTGATATTCTTAGGGCCATATGTTATTTTGGGAAGATGACAGAAAATATTACATTTGAACATTCCCCCTTTCAAAAAAGCCTGCATCTGTTTACATAGCTGAGAGCATTCATCCCACCCCCAAATGGAATCAGCTATGCTAATAAGGCTTATGTACAAAATACATTATCTTTCATGCAATCACTACTAATGTTTTGATTCATGAACCACCTTGAAGTACTAGGAAAATAGTTCTGTTGAGCTGAGCTCAAGAGGCAGTTCTTTGGACTTTCTTTCATTGCCCAGAATACCTTTCATTCCAAACACTCATCATGCATGCATTCATTCTTTCAAATATTTATTTTGTGCAAACACTCAATTACTAATAAAGAAAAGGAATTTTCAAGGTTGAGGTAGGAAGGAAAAGGAGTAATTTTATTCCTAATCTTCCTCTTACTGCTAAAGTTTTTCCCCCTTTTCTGCTCTTTAAATTAAGGCTGGTTTCCATTCTACCTCTTGACTGTATTCCTCTGGGCTTCGTGCTTCTCTTAAAGGCAGTGTGAGTTGAAATAGAAAGAGCTCTAGATTAGGACTGAGAATGAAACCTGGGCTACAATCTTAGGTGGACACTTTCTGTGTGACTCTTGGAGCCCCAGTTTCCTTAGAAAATATGGATATTGATAATGCCATTGCACCTTCTGCTAGGGCAGGGCAGGGGAGGGCAGGGCAAAGCAAGGAAGAGAAGGGAAGGAAAATGAGGTTATTATCCCATTTTATAGTTGAAGAAACCAAGGTAAACTGTGGTCAAGTGACCTGCCCAGGGTCACACAGCTAGTAACTGTTTAAGACCGCCAAATATGAATCAGGTCTTCCAACCTCCAGGCCCAGTGCTCTATAAAATGAACCACCCAGCTGCCTAGCTATTGTAAGAAAAAGTCCTTTGTGTACCTTAAAGCACTATACAAATGTGTTGTTATTATTGTAACCATTATTTAGCAATTACATCTATTAGGTGTCTTCTATGCACAGACCTCTATAATAGGAGCTGAAGGATGATAAAAAGAACATAAAAAATGCCTAAAGAAGTTTACATTCTGAGGGGACTGATTAGGCACACAACTAAATTCTTAGGAGTACTTAGAAAGCAACTTATAAATCTAGTACTACAGCAGAGTAAAGGGTAATAGGAGTGACGTATGGTACTTCATGGAAGACTTCCTGGAGGAAATATGCTGTGAGACAGACAGGCTTTTGAAAAGACGATTGACCACCAGCCAATTAAAAGCAAGAAATCGAGAAGGCCTGTTATATAGGTGCTATGTACACGGAACAGAACAAAGATTAGGGCTGCCAGAGTCAATTTAAAAGCTTCTGCTCTCTCATGGCATATTCCTTTCTCAATCCCTTCATCCTCCTACCCTGACTATCTTGTAGGTTTTTTGTTGTTGTTTTTTTCACTAGACTTGAATATAAAATGCTCATCAGTCTTAACAGTTTTTGCCTTCAGGTCATTGTTAAGAAAAAAATGCTAGTTCTAACCAGGCCTGATACTTCACTGAGGTCAAATGAGGGTTTTGTTGTGTGGTTTACGGCATAATTAGCACTTTTTGCTTTTTATTCAGCACAGGAAGCAGCAGTCCTTCTAAACTCCACCTGGCACATTGGGATCCAACATCCTTTGAATAGGTGGCAGCTCACCTCAGACTCTGCCTCTACTTCTCTCTGACCTTGAATAAGCTATTTCACGTATGTGTACTGTCATTGAAAGGAAAACAACATTAACAGAAAAGACTTCAAAGACAAAAAACGCTCAAGGAAAACATTTCTTTAAGAAAACTTCAATTTCTTTTTAGTTTTTGGCTACTTTGTTAGACCCAGTTAATAGTTTGCAGTGTGAAACCAATTCCTCTTATTCTTCATCAAGCTCCTGTCAAAAAAAAAAAAAATTACTATCAGGCTCAAGGGCAGACCAGCACCTGGGGCTTTGGAAGTAGGGGAAATGTCCCAACCTGTACCAACTTCCTCCCCCTCTGATTTCACAAGCTCCTCTCAAAATTCATGTTTTAAAAAGGTCTATTTCAACTAAACTTGGGAGCACTACTAATGCAGTGACTAACCCATCCTTTCCTTTGAAATGTTGCCCAGATGTAAGCTCAAGCTTTTGCCTCCAGCCCATCTTCTCCTTTGCCTTTCAAGATGAAAAAGGAATTATTCATTCACAGCTGGCAGCAAAAAAAAGCACTGGGATATCCTAGGTGGCTTCTGTCAACCCATTTTTGTGCACTGTAGTGGTTATCACAAGCTTTCAGGGGACTCTGGCGGGGAGACAGGACACACAGCTCAGTAATCTTTTAGATGAAACCTAGTAGAGTGCTTATTTTCATTAACAGTTTACCCCAAAAGGACCCCAGCAAGAAATAGACAAGGTCTATCTAAAAGCAAACACCCTTCTCTAAAATAATATCCAGAATCATGTAAATGGATAAAATCCCCAAACTTTCAGAGCTGAAGTTTCCCTTTTATTCTCCTACTCGTAATTGCCCATAATTCCACTTTTGCCACAGGATCAGGAATGCCAAGAACAACCCTGGTAAATACTCAAGTGACTGAAATGACTTAAGGGGGTTTGTTGAATTCAGCCTTTCCCTAGTACAGGACAAGGTCTTTTCTAGCTCTAATATCCTAAGCCTCACAGTGGACTTTTCCAATACTTGGCCAATCAGTTCATCAATAAACATTTATTGATCACCTACTATGTGTCAGGAATTGTGACAGGTCCTGGGGGTACAGATATAAAAAATTAGACCCACTCTACTCACAATGAGCTTACGTTCTAATCTGGGAGCCAACAAGGACATCTAAAAGTTTATACAAAATAAACTTAAGGAAAATAAATACAGATTAGTTAAATAGAAGGAGATCTGAAAGAGAAGGCACCAGGCATCACCAGAAGGCACCAGGAAACATGATATGGAGGGGATGCTGCTTCAGCTAATTGTGTCACGAAGAAAGAGAAGGATTCTCTGAGGAAAAGGTGAGGAGAGAATGTATTTCGGGCATTTATGATAGCCAATGCAAAAGCAACAAAATAGAAGATAGAATATTACATGTGAAGAACAGAAAGAAAGCCCATTTGGCTGGACCACAGAGTTTTGAGGTCAGTTAATGTACAATGAAGCCAGGGAGATAGGTGAGACAAAGTTATCAGAGGTTTTAAAATTGAAAAAGAGGAGTTTATCTTTTATTTTAGAGGCAATAAGAAACCAATTAAATTTTAATTAAGTAAGGGAGTGACATGGTTAGATCTGCACTTAAGGAAAATCACTTCGGTAGCAGTGAGAACGATGGACTGAAATGGAGAAAGACATGAGGCAAGGTGACCAGTTAAGACGCCATTACAATTATCAAGGCTTGAGGGCCTAAGCTAAGGTTACAGCTAGGAATAGAAAGAAGCAGTGGGACACAGAAGATGTTGTGAGAGTAGAAATGGCAAGAATGACTGGATGTGTGGAATGAAGGAAAGCAATGAGTTGAGAGTAACACCAAGATTAAAAACCTGGGAGACTGGAAGAATGATGTTGCCTTCAACAGAAATAGGGAAAATTGAAAGAAAGATGGGTTTGAGAGGGAAAGAAAAAGAATTCTGTTTGGACATACTGAATTTGAGAATTTACCAGAGTTTTCCGGAACACCCAGTTTGAAATGTCCAATGGGTAGTAAGTAATGCCTTGCCCCACCCCAGCTCCTCACTCTCCAGACTTCCTCTCTTTCTATCTCCTTTTATGTGTTGTCTTCCCTGTTCGAATATAAAATCCTTGATGTTAGTTTTTTAATATTTTATTTTTTCCCAATTACATAAATGAAAACAACACTAAAAAAAATCAGAATTTAGATTAAATGCAATGATCAATCTTGTTCCACAGAACCACTAAAGAAACAAACTTTCCTCCTCTCAGTAGAGATGAGGGGAGCTGTGGATCCAAAATTATGCAGAGGCTACCAGTTATCACTGTCATGTACTTTGGTTTTAATTAACTGTTTTTCTTTATTCTGTTGAAGGGAATGGTTTTAAGAGTTTACTAGCCTATTTAAAAGAATCAAATGTATTTATTAATTATTTCAAACCCGTATATAGTCTTCGAGGAACATATTAGTAGAGACCACTGGCTCAATAATATTGGAGTTTTGATCATTTCTCTCAATTATTTTATGCCCAGGAAATTATTTAAAAGGTTTCTTTTTCTTTATTTTCCACAGTATAACTACTTTTACCCCTCTGAATCACATTAAAAAGTTAAATATCTCCCTTCCACTGATGTTTATTCTGGAAAGAAGAATAATTTGCAGCCAATTACACCAGCTAATTTCAATCTTCAAAAAACAAAATAAATAAAACAACCCTACTTTATTCCAAACGACTAGTCAGGGTTTTACTGAATTATTTAGATAACATTCAACATCCTCCCCTTCATATGGTTATTAAAAACTAGATGCCACTAGAAGTTAACCTAATGAACCATGAATGTCTTATATGAATTTGTTTCAAAAACTAACATCATGATTCAAATATCCAGCAAGTCTCTCCACTAGTACTTTTATTCTTTTAAAAAGATTTCTTCTCAATTTATCTTTCTGAAGAGCCCAAGTAGGGCAGGATTAGGTTAACTCCAACTGGACATTTCTTAAATAGGCATCCTCAAGTGGAATGCAAGAACAATTTGCAAATATCACAGTGCAATCAGCCAATTTTACAACAGTACAAATAGTAATTTCAAAGATAATGAAGTTTTCCAGTCCATGTAAGATGCAAATAAAGAATAATAAATAGATTTACTCTTAAATGCTTGGCTGTTGTACAATATGCCCAATTCATTCTACTTCCATGATCCAGTGATCTTTAAAGGATGCTAAACATTTGGAGAGCTACAGATAATGATGGGGGCAGCTATACTGAATAGCACAATCAAGGTAGCATGCTTTTTAAATAACTTATTTTAAATAGCAAACAGGTTTTTCATGTGAGGATGGGCTGAAACAAAAGAACATTTACACAAAAAGCAATTTGCCAGCTATTTTTGGTCTACCTTTGCCTAAGTTGAAGATATACCTAGAAAATATCAATGGGGCAGAAGGGAGAAAATCACAGTTAAATGAAAATATACTTGATGATTCAAAAAATTCAAGTAGTGAGAAAGTCTATTTTTTTAAAATTCCATTTGAAGAATGAATAGCAATGAAAACTTGCTCTGATACGACTGCTTGGTCAGGTACAATAGGGCAAGTCTCCTCAAACAGATCTTTAAGAATAAAGACTGAGTTATCATTCCTGTCAAGAAAGACATTAGGCTTGAAATAGTTAAGAAAAAGTCCTTCACGGGGCAGCTAGGTGGTACAGTGGATAGAGAACTGGCCCTGCAGTCAGGAGGACCTGAGTTCAAATCCAGCCTCAAACACATAACACTAGCAGTGTGACTCTGGGTAAGTCACTTAACCCCATTGCCTCACCAAAAAAAAAGAAGAAAAAATAAGAAAAAAAAAAGAAAAAGTCTTTCAATTAGCCTTTGGAATTTGTTAGGCAATAAAAACAATCAAATGATAAATGAAAACCATGCCCATTTTTGTTCGATCAAGTAATTATGAATCAGCTGTCTGATTTTGGCAGCCAGAACCATTTTTGTCTGCCTTTCCTACTCAGTGGAGCCAAAATGACCAGTATGCAATGTGCCTTTCAAAGGGGTCAGAGAAGAGACAGAGAAGAGACAGAGAAGAGACGAGACGAGACGAGACGAGACGAGACGAGACGAGACGAGACGAGAAGAGACGAGAAGAGAAGAGAAGAGAAGAGAAGAGAAGAGAAGAGAAGAGAAGAGAAGAGAAGAGAAGAGAAGAATCTCTCCCAGGAAAATCAGAAACATATTTAGCCAAATACTTCTTGTTGTCCAGTGTGGAAATACTTCAGGAGGACTATACAAACACTTAATCTAAACCTAAGCCTCTGAGGAGAGAGCAAGATGGGAGCCCAAGTCCATTTTTATAGAAATGCCACAATTAAACAGGAAGACTTACATTTACATAACCACATTAAAGAACTTCAGAATCCTCCTCCATCCAGCCCATTAGTGCTCCAGAGTGACAAACATACTTAAGCAGAGGCTTTCAGGCTCTGTCAAAAGCCAGCAGCATTTCAGAATTAGCAGAGACAAAAGGGTCCACATGACTATTTTTCTTTCAAGTTTTCTTGACTTTTCTTTTGTTGGCCCTCCTAACTTCAATTGTGCTTTAAAGTGTTCATTTCACAGTAAGTTCTTCTGTCGAAGCATATGTGAAGACAGAATAGAATGCTGGAGCCAACTACCCAAAGAATAACACGCTGTCTCTCTCCCAAAAAAGTCTAAAAAACAATAATAAATCTGGCTTGCCAAGAAGAATTCAAAGAGATTTCCACATTTTCTTCAGTTTCACGTAAAGCCAATGATCTTTCTATTATTGCTATCCTCCTCTTAATACATGTTGGGCAGGGAAAATGAAATATCAACTAGAAGTATCAGATGACCATAATTTAGCCTTAATATAAGCACACATTTAATAGCTCAATTCAAAATTGATCATATCACATTTCATTTTTATGCTCTGAGATCAGTGCAGATGATTGTTAGTGAACAACAAGTGGTGGAAGACTTGAAAGTTGGAGCTTATTTTCCAAGTGAGCTCATGGCCAATTTGGTGAGCCCTACAGCAGCAGAACCTACCAAAACTGAAGTTACCCAGGCACATTTTTGTATTGAGACACTTACTTCATACTCTTGCCCAGAAGCTGTTGGCAAACTGTGAGTCTCACGATACATACCCCAAGCACTAGATGTTCCTTTGACTCTTCTGGTTTCTCCAACTCATGTCATGAGGTACCATGGCAACACAGCTTAGACATACAAGCATGCTTGAGTTTGAAAAAGCACAATAACTATAAATACAGGTTGGCCAGAAGCAGTTTTTTTGCAGCAGGAATCTCAACAGATTAAAAAAAATCACAGCTCTGAGGTATAAAAATGTGTTTAGGCGAGTCCGGTGCTGACATAATAGTTTTATGAGAGGTGGAAACTCTTTGCTAACAGCTATTCCGTTAACTGAGAAAGATGTGTTTTTTGTGCCATCTGAATACAAAAGTGTATTATACTTCATGGGCAACTGATTCGGGAAAAGCAGACGTTCTCAAGGTGAGATTTGAAAGGGAGAAAACAGATATTCCTGGCAAAATGATTTCTGTAATTTTCAATACGACTGCTTTTTCCCCCCTCAAATTACACGGAGGCAATTTAGCTCAAAGTACAACCTAGCAAACAGCTTAGCAAAGCAGAGAATTCCTGTAAAATTATTCTTAATACCTTTCCCATTTCTTTTCTTTTTCTTTTTTTTGCTTTTTGGCGAGGCAATCAGGTTAAGAGACTTGCTAGTCTCACAGTTAGGAAGAGTCAGCGCAGATTTGAACTCAGGTCCTCTTGACTCCAGGGCCGGTGCTCTATCCAATATACCACCTAGCTGCCCCCCCCACTTCATTTTCAAGTCACCTGCAAAGATAACTTTATTTAAAATTCAGAGTACAGTATTTCACTGTGTGCCAACAAAGAATCAATGGGGGAATGTTTCATAATAATAGATATTAATTTACCCACCCTATCAAACAGGAGGGAGAGAGATTTGTCACTTCTCATTAAAAAACATATGCGAACAAGAAATAAACCAGTTTTTCAAGATTAACCATTCCTATAAGATGTTTATTAGAGCCAAGTTGAGCACAGTACCTAGCACAGAGTAAGCACTTAATAAATGCTTTTTGATTGATTTAATCACAGAATCTTAGAGCTGGGTTACTTCCTTCTATCACTAACTATTGCCCTCAGCACAACCCTGAAAAGCTCAACAGGATTTACCAAGCTTCCAAGTGACTATTCTGTACATGCCAGACTAAATTAGAACAAACAAACCAAAAAAGGAATAAATGGACCACCCCTACCTCTTGAATCCTGTTGCCGTATTTCTAATGCATAAATGACTAATGAAGAAATCATCATAAAGCAAGACTGGGCAGTGGAGGTAGGCCAAAACTATCTTCCCAAACACCTAAAAGCTGCCAGTGCTCATTTTCAGAGTGCTCAAAGAGTAGTCTGTCACATTCTGGCCTTCTTAAGGACAATGCTTCCTCCACAGCCCTAGACCTCTACCCCACTCTAGGTTGATCCCTTCACTCACTTCCAGGTTACCATTGCCAAAAAAATACCTAGCCTCATGCCAGAATTTACAGAAGGGTCAGTGTTGCTTTTAATGAGAAAAGAGTGAGCCACACCCTGACACTCTGATGGATATTAAAAATAAATTAATTCATTCCAGAAACAAAAGCATTGGCTTCATTATGCTGTAAATATTAACACTACAAGAGAAACCTGACTAGAAGACACTTGTAGACTACCAGCAGTCCTTGACCCCACTCTGGGATCTAATCAGTGAAACGCTGGCACATCTATGCTGATCTAGCATACAAGAGAAAACCAGTGTTTGCCACTACACGGATCAGAATCTCTGGAACCAAACCTCCCACTTAGAGGTCCTTTGGACCTAGGCCCAGAACAAACTTCTGAGGATATTTCCAGACTCCTGGGGTGGTCCTGAGGCTTCAGGGGTTCCAAAAACTGGCCCAAGCTTTAGGAGAACTTAACTGGCTGTGCACCACACTGTGGAATGTATCCAGGATTCCAGTACCTTTCATCCTTCCCTCCTTTGCCATAACCAAATGTACTTGACTGTTTAAATATCCCTAATGGACTGGTTAAATGCCTCCCTTTAAGAATACAGAGTTTCCAAAGTAGGAACCAGGTTGTAGCTGTTTCCCATTTGAATCCCTTGAAGATTAGCTCATGGAGACATCATTTCAAGTTCAATGAACCACTGTACTCTAAAGGAGCCAAAATACCAGGGAATATCTTGATCAATATCTTCATTCACTTCCTGAGCTACCTCATGGCAGAAGACTGCTGTTGTGAGGGGAAAGTCAGCCAGGTGGGGGTGGGTGAGCATGCCAAATAGTAACAAAGCATTTGGAATCCTTGAATTTCCAAACTGAAAGGATAGTTTCACTATGACTTCAAGACCATAGGTCACGCCACTAAACCAGCAAGTACAGTGGTCCATTTCTACCTTCTCAAGACATCTGTTTGGTCAGCATGCTAACAGAGCCAATGGATTTAAATGCATAAGAAGGCCTTCATACTCTACTACTTCTCCCTTTAGTTTGACTTTGGACACAGTTCTTGTACAGCACAAAGAAGTGTTCGAACTTCACTCGATAATCAACAGGTATTTATTAAGCACATGATGAAAATAAAGACCTGGAGTCTTCGTTCCTAGTCTGTCATTACATCTGAAAATATTCACCAGTAAAATGAAAAAGCATTCACATGTAATATAATTTTCTTTACTCGGTATTCTTGAATGACTCATGGGCCAGAAAGGGACCTTGAATAGTTATTTAGTTCATCTCTTTGCTTTCAGAAATGACTACACCCAAATTACAACAGAGAGATGAGAATCCTAGCTTGTTTTTAAAGACATTTAGAGAAGGTGATTTCATAACCATCCTTAGGAACCCATTCCAGCGTTTATCAACTCATGCTAAAGCAATCCTTCCTTGTCTAACTCCCTTATGTTATAATTTAAACTCATATTCACAAGGTTATAAAATCATAGATTGAGACCTAGAATGGAGCCCAAAGTTTCTCTCTCAGTAAAGATCTTTCACATTATTTTCTAATTTTTTCATTCTTTTGGATTTGTTTTACAGTATCTTGATTTCTCATAAAGTCATTAGCTTCCAATTGCTCTATTCTAATTTTTAAGGAGGTATTTTCTTTAGTAAGCTTTTGAACTTCCTTTTCCATTTGGCCAATTTTGCTTTTAGGGCATTCTTCTCCTCATTGGCTTTTTGGAGCTCTTTTGCCATTTGGGTTAGGCTATTTTTTAAGGTGTTATTTTCTTCAGTATTTTTTTGGGTTTCCTTTAGCAAGTCATTGACTTGTTTTTCATGATTTTCTTGCATCTCTCTTATTTCTCTTCCCAGTTTTTCCTCAACTTCTCTTACTTGCTTCTCAAAATCCCTTTTGAGCTCTTCCAAGGCCTGGGACTGATTCATGTTTTTCTTAGATGCTTCGGATGTAGGAGCTTTGACTTTGTTGTCTCTTCTGGTTGTATGTTTTGATCTTCTTTGTCATCAAAGTAAGATATTATAGTCTGACGCTTTTTGCGCTGCTTACTCATGATCCCGGCCAATTACTTGAGTTTTAAACTCTTTGTTAAGATAAGAGTCTGCTTCTAATGTGGAGAATGTACTGTCCCAAGTTTCGGGGGTTTGTACAGCTGTTTTCAGAGATACTTCTAGGGACCTGAAAATTTTCAGTTCTTCCAAGGTGCTATGCTAAGGGGTGAGGGTGTTTCCTCTCCACTGCCACTACAAGCTCCACCACGCCAGTGCTCCTCCTCAACCCAGGACCGCCCCTCAAAACTGTGACCCAGATCCAAGCAAGGGCAAAGCAAGAGATTCCTGCCTCAGCACTGGCAAAGAAATCCCTGCAATCCCCCTCTGATCAGCCACTGGATTCCCCCTCAGTCTGTGGGCCAGAAGCTCAGGAGGCAGCCGAGGCCCATACTTGCGGCTGAGACCTAGCCTCTTCTCTCACCGCAGTCACAGACTTTTCCCACTGACCTTCTAAGTTGTCTTTGGCATTCCTGGGTTGAGAAGTCTGGAAACCGCCACAGTTGCCTGCCATTCAGTCCTCTGAGGCCTGCTCCAGGGTCGCTGGCGGCCTGCGCGCCCATGCCGAACTGTGCTCTTCTCCCTGCCTGGCGCAATATACCTTTCTGATCAACCATCCATGTTGTCTTGGGCTGGAAATTTATTTCATTCTGTCTTTTTGCGTGTTCTGCTGCTTTAGAATTTCTTTAGAACCATTTTTTTTACAGGTATTTGGAGGGATTTGGGGAAGAGCTCAAGCAAGTCATTGCCTTCACTCTGCCATCTTGGCTCTGCTCTCAGTAAAGATGAAACAACATGGGTCAATCACCCTTTATAAAATCATCCTGTATATTAATGAAATTGGCCATACATCAAAAAAAGTATGAATTATATAAGACTCAACTGTGCTGGCTGTTTATCGATTTTAAGGAGGTGCTTCACTTGGTCCTTCCTTAAACAAGATATGACTTATGTCAAGCCATGACATAGTATCTCCCATAGAAATTAGTTAACAGTAACTAGAATCAGAGCATAGCTGACACTTAAATAACACTTAGGTTTACAAAGCTATTTACACATTATCACATGGGAGCCTCAAGAAAATCCTGCAATGTACTTTACTGCAACTATTATTTATTCTCATTTTATAGATGAGAAAATTGAGGGTGAGTAAAAATCAAACAAGGTTCTATAACAGATCTAACTACAATGAAAATGTTATTCAACAATCCATTGAGTTTTGACATCAAGTGAGTTGGCAAAGACTTTATTTTTAACCTAAAGTATTCATATCCACCAGTGTCATAGAAGATGTTCTGCAAAACCTCCAAGCAAAAGGATTCCCTAATCACAGATGGCATTGTACTAATTGCATCAAGCTCCAGAATACTACAAACCCTCCTCAGTGAAATCCACAGCATGTGAAAGAAATTAGCCTAACAATCCATGTTAGAAAACAAAGTAGGAAGAAAACCAAACATTACCAAGCTATTATATGCAGCTGGATAGACAATTCATCAAATTAGATATACATCAATATGTATATCCTGGGCAGGCCTTGCAGATGGACAATGAATTGAGCCAGAAGCTGAGAAGGATCCTTGTACATCTGAAATGGTTCACATTTGGGCAAATATAGAGCGCTTCCACTGATCTTAAACTGTTGTTGTGCACAAAGGCCCATCTCTGACACCAATGCTGTAGTTAAGGAATATCACAGTCTCAGAAGAACCCATTGCCAAAAAAAGGCAATTAACCCACAAGACAATGGGGGGGGGGGATCACATTAAGGAAATAAGTGGGCTACAATATTTCTCCAATAATAAGTTATGTAGGAGGTATAAAAACCATTATCAAAGACATGACTGACCAGAAAAGGATGTGGGTGGGTCACACGGTTAGAATGACAGACAACAGATGGACATCTGAGTCTACAAAAGGAAGGCTTTCAGTACATTGAGTAGATCCTCTATGGAAGAATTTAAATAAAAATTATATAAGATGAGAAGATGTGTGACCTGAGTCAATGGGGGGATTGCCCTACACTGATCAAATCCTGTACTTAAAGTCAAAGGATCATAGAGGCTGTCACATCAGAGATCTAGAGCTGGGAGGGACATCAGAAGCAGA
>NW_020954557.1:67842754-67907644 GCF_900497805.2 Vombatus ursinus
CCAATTTTATACAGGAGAAAAGAACATCAGAAAGGTTAAATGAGTTGCCCAAGGTTGCATAGCTAGTCTGTATTGGAGGTGGGATTTAAACCCGTATCTCTTCTGGTCTCTAAGTCCAACATTCTTTCCATTATATCATATTGCCTCCCTTTCTCCACAAGTACCCCATATTGTACCAAAATATGGCCCCAAGCTTAAACTAATTTAGGTAGGACCCAATTCTAACAAAAACCAATGTCTCCCCTTCCATGATACCAATGCTGTAGTTATGGAATACCACAGTCTCAGAAGAACCCATCACAAAAAATGGCAATTAGTCCACAAGACAATGAGAATTCCACATTACTAACACCAGCATCAGAGAGGAGAGACTGGTGTGGTGGAAAGACTGGACAGGGAGTCAAAAGATCTCTGGCCAGGGTATATTTAACCTTTGGGCCTCAGTTTCTTTATCTATAAATGGGGGAGAAAGTAACACTAGATTATAGCTAAAATTCTAAAACTCTTTGCTGTGATCCAGATGCAGGAATATTGGATGGGGTATCAGAAGCCCTAAGGGTGTGTTTGACTAGCCATGTAACTTTGAGTAAGTCAACTGCTCTGAACCCCAGTTTTCTCATCCATAAAATGGGGACAAATAATATTTGCACTATGTACCTCACAAAAGTTGTCACGGGGCTCAAACATGAAAATGTATATCAAGAGTTTTGTAAAATTTAAGGTGACATTTACATGTCAGCTATGTGATGATGATTCTAGTTATTGTGACTGCCTTTTCCAGGACCACTATAAAGGTCACACAACTCATTGATGAGCTAACGGCTCAACAAACTGTGGTACTTAACCGTAATTGAATATGACCATCCCATAAAAATAATGACTACGAAGTATTTAGATAAACATGGGGAAACTTACAGGATCTGAAAATAGAGTGAAGTAAGCAGAACCAGGACAATATACACAATGACTACGACTTAAAGAGAAAGAACCACAAAAGGAAACTAAATGCTGTGTAACTATGATGACCAAGATCATACCCGAAGAAGGGTTTTTAGAAACTATAGCTCCCTCTCTTCACTGCAGAGGTGAAGGAATGAGAAAAGGTATTATGTTATATTGAACATATTTATAAGATATAGTCAATGCATTGGTTTGTTTTGTTGAACTGCCATTTTTCCTCTTTTTAAAATCTTTCTTATAAGATATGGAGGGCTGGGTAAGCAAGGGGGAAGGAACTTATTCAGAAATTAATGGAATAGAAAAATAAATGGCATCAATTTTTAAAAAATATCTTTTAATTAATTTATTTTGATTTATCAACAATCATTTCCATATGCTTTTGAGTTTAAAATTTTTCTCCCTCTTCCTCCTTACCACCCTCCCCAAGATGGCAGACAATCTGATATAGGCTATACATATACATTCCTATTAAACATATTTTCACATTAGTGATGTTGTAAGTAAGAATTAGAACCAACAGGAGGAACCACCAGAAAGAGGAAACAAAACTCAACAGAAGAAAAAAAAATAGCAACAATAGTAAAAGATGCTTCAATTTGCATTTAAACTCCACAGTTCTTTCTTTGGATGTGGATAGCATTTTCCATCACGAGGCCTTTGGAGGTGTCTTAGATCCTTGTATTGCTGAGAAGGGAAAAATATTTTTTTTAAATAGGGGCTGACCAGGTTTATTAACCATCAGAACTTCTTCCTCATGTCTACTTTCCATCCTATGGAGACATCCTCCCCCGTCAACAAAAAAGTTATCGTCTTTTAATTCCACCTCAGCCTAGGACTGCATTCTAAATTCATGGTATAGTGGATAGAATATGCTTTATTTGGAATCAGGAAGACCTGAGTACAAATCCTACCTCCGACATTTACTAAGTCATTTCACCTCTGTGAGACTCAATTTCCTTAACAGTAAAATGGGGATAAGAAGACCTGCTTTACCTCACAGGATTGTTTTTAGAAAAGTACTTTATGAACTTGAAATTGTGAATCATTATTATTAGTGTCTGTTCTAACCAAAAGTATTTAAGAAGCTTCTGGTTGGGCCAATGAGTCGCCTCAGTATTAGTCCTGTTCAGGATGTCTTGTTGCTGATTTCTTATACTGGTTTTCCCATCTCTCCAGCCTAGATTCTTAGCCACTTTTGGTGCAGTGGCCCTTAGTAACTTCACAGACCTTACTAATGCCTCCCTTATTTCCAGTCCTCTGTCTCTCCTGCTTTCCAGTGTGACAGCAAGAATTAATGTGAAATTTTCAGGGGACTGTGGACAGACAAGCCTCATTGAAACTGAGAAGCAGGACATAAGGTTTAAAGGTTAGGTAAGGGGGGAAGGGGCAGATAGGTGGCACAGCGGATAGAGTACCCGCCCTGAAGTCAGGAACACCTGAGTTCAAATCCGACCTCAGATCAAACACTTGACAATTACTAGCCGTGTGACCCTGGGCAAGTCACTTAACCCCAATTGCCTTAAAAAAAAAAAGGTAAGGGGAAAGGTATAATAGGACCATAAATTTGTGGTTCACCTTACAGACCATCTAATCGAGTGGCTCAACTCTCTTGATTAATCCAAGAGGTTCCTCAATCTGTAAGTGTACCAAGCATTGTCATTTTAATCTTTTCTAGCACTAACGAAACATACAGAGTGCCTCAAATAGAATAAACATAATTCCTATAGTCTCTTTCACACATATGTGTACTACTACTTTCCAATTTGCACACATGCTATTATGATTAATAAGGCAAAAGTTCACAGTAGTTTTTTTGTCATGTGTTTTCTCAATGAACAGGAACTAATAGCACAATTATCACAGACGATATCTATTTAATCTTTACGTTATAAGAGGGGGAAGGGGGGACCCCATGACAAGGTTGGAAGCTACTCAATTAACCCAATCACCACTCAATTCATAGAAAACTTTGACTCAGAAAGATGAAGCAAGTTCTAGCCCAAGGTCACACGGATAGTAAGAGCAGACCCAAGATTTAAATCCCAGGTCCTCTGACTCTAAATCCAGTGTTCTTTGCACTATATCACAAAACACTGTATTGTTTTCTAGTCCTCCTCCTTCACTGATGAAAAGCATGTGATTTACTGAACCAACAGCACTGTTGGAGACCAAAGCCTCCAACGATTTCACTAACTCATTGTTACTAAATCCCAGCAAAGGGAACCAAAAAGGCATAGTGATACATAAAAAAGGCAAAACTAGCTATATATTCTTACCACTTAATGGTTTGAAAAACAAACAAAAACCCCTAAAACAAAAACAGAAAAATGTATCTAAATAAATCTTTTCCCATATCAAGATTGCTTTCAATGCATATGGTCATGGATTTTGTCCACTAGTCTCTGTAACTCAGCTTCTAGAGTGGTCATTTAAATTTCACATTGTAGCAAACAGTAGAATAAGAAGTTTGGTATATTTTTTAATGAAAATAGTTTGTAAAGCAGTTTATATTGTAGTCATTACTCTTCCCAATAACCCATGTGGGTAAGATTGGTCTGATCAAAAACGTGTTTTAGACATGTACTATTTAGTATCAGTCAGGAAGACCTGGGTTCAAGTCCCAATTCTGACTCACCATGACTCTGTGACCCTCTCAATTAAGTTGCTGAGAAGGTGTCAACTTGCATTAGTAGATGGAATTTGTTCACCAAGGCAGCTAGGTGGCACAGGAGATAGAATGTAGGACTTGGGGTCAGGAGGCTTGAGTTCAAATCTGACCTTAAACATTTACTAGTTGTATGACCTTCAGCAAATGACTTAACCTCTGTTCACCTCAGTTTCCTCATCTGTAAAATAGAGATAGCAATAAAATAACACCTACCTCCCAGGGTTAGGGGATAAGATGGGATATTTGCAAATTTTAAAGTGTTAAATTATAAATGCTAGCTATTATTGTTATTCTTATTATTCTATTATTTAAAGGAAATCACAGGCCTGGTCTCTACCCCTATTCCTATGTGCCAGGTACTGAGCTAGATGTGCAAAGACAAATGTGAGACAGTCACTGATATCCAGGATCTTACATCGTACTGGTGGGACACAACATGGTCACACATCTTAAATAAATACAGGAAACTTGAGTAGAGTCCCGAATGAAATGAGAGGGATAAGGTGGCAGTGTATGTCAAGAATAGGGACAACCTATGCAAAGACATGGAAGTGGGAGATGGGACGCTGTATCCAGAAAATAGCAAGGAGAAGAGTTTAGATGTAATGTAGAGTGTGCAAGGGGGAGGAGTAAACCATAATGATCCTGGAAAAAGAGGTTGAAACAGATGGGGAAGGACTTTAATGCCAAGCAAAGAGTTTATATTTTATCCTAGAAATGTTTGGGGGTTTCTCTGAAGCTTCTTGTGCCAGGATTGACAAGGTCAGACCTTTGGCAGCCGTGTGAAATGAATTAGAGAGGGCAGAGACTGGACACTGGGAGACCAAGAAGGAGGCTACTACAAGAGTCCAGCTTAGAAGTGATAAGAGAATAAACCATGATGGTTGTGGTATGAGTAGAGAAAAGGGGATGGACACAAGATTATTGAGAATCACAGACTTATAGATTTAGATTAGAAAAGACCTTAGAGGAATGATGGTTCCCATATATCATAATTAATAGAAGAATAAGGTCCTGAAGAGTTGGATGATTTTACCATAAGCTCCACAATAAGTCAGAGGCCAAAGGCATCTCCCAACAGCACATAGCTAAAGAGAAGTCACATAAACAGGGATCTGGAAAATAAGAAATGCCTAGCTTTGCTTTGTTAAGCAAGGGAAACAAAGGATTTCCCACAACGTTTAGGTAAAACCAGCAACTTATCCAAACAGTTTCTCAGCCTCAGGTCTGATTCAAACTTTGCGTATGTGGAGGAAGGAAGGAGTATGAAAAAAGCATGAGTCAAATGCAGGAGATGAAACTAGAGCACTTGGGGCAATACATTCAAAAAGAAATGAGAGACTGAGGCATAAGTTATATGGAAACACACACACACACACACACACACACACACACACACACACATGCCACAATGCCTATCATCAGGTCCTCCACTCCCAACTACTGACTTCCCTGGCTTTCAAGTCCCACCTAAAATCTCACCTTCTACAGGAAGCTTTGCCCAACCTCTCTTAATTCTGGCGCCTTCCCTCTGTTAATTATTTCCTATTTATCTTGTATATAGCTTGCTTTGTATATATTAGTTTACATGTTGTCACCCCCATTTGATTCTAAATTCCTTGAGGGTAGGTACTGTTTTGTACCTACTTTTGGTATCCCCAGCTCTTAGTACAGTGCCTGGCACATAGTAGATGCTTAATAAGTGTTTATTGATTATTGCTTGATACTGTCTTCTCACTCTAAGTAAGTCTCTCTCATAGCCTTTTCTGAAAATTCTTCTTATTACCCAACAGCTCATTTTACAGGCAGAACTGCATTTAAGAGTCATCAAAGAAGCCTGAGACATTATTCAACCTACTAGTTTTCCTTTGATTGTACCTCATTTTCCTTCAACTCATTCTTTCAATTGGCTTCCAATTAAACCACCTCAGGCCTTAGCAGCCATATTCAGTGAAACAATTTTTGGCACTGTTAGCTCAAAAAACTGTGCCACAAAGACTTTGAAGGCAGACTGTCACAAATAACACAACCAGATAAATACCCAATACTTATTCCTCATTATTTCAGTGCCTTGAATACAAAGATAAATGAATTCTTAAATATTTCTGCTAAAAATGATACTAAAGGGATGCTAAAGGTTTTGGACTCTTTTAGGAAAATTGCCATTTACTACTGTATCAATAATTTTAAGAGTACCAGTAATTAATTAGGGAAGCAAAAGATGATTCATTTATTTGTTCATTCAATAGGCATTTATTAAATACTATGTATAGAGCACTATATTAGGATTTTGGGAAAAGTCACAGATAACCAGATGTGGTCTCTGTTCCTTGAGTTTAAGGATTGTTTCATTTTTTTTTATTTGTATATGTAAAGCCTAGCACAATGCCTGGTATATAGCTGGTATTTAATAAATGCTCAATGATTAACTAACTAATGAGGCATACTATTTAGACATGAATAACAAATTATTTACATGAATGTTGTCACGGATAACGTTACAGCGTTCACACGAATTATGAAGCTAGGAGTTGTATCATCTCTCCACTTCATCAAATTCTATTAATTAGATGTAGGCTGGCACAGGTGTGACACTTTAGACACTAGACCTCAATGTTAAGGTTATGTACAAGTAAAATTTTTGCACACTAAAGTGCATTATAAACTGGGAGAATTGACTAGTCAAAGGAAATCTTGGGGAAATCCTTCTGCAAAGAGATAACCCTCTGATTTTTATGTGTTCAGATTTTTAAAAATAAGTCAATTCAGTCAACATTTATTAAGCACCTACTGTGTGCAAGGCATAGGCTAATTAAAAGAATAACATTTTCTTAAAATCAATTATACCTGAAACTATAGACATGAAAATTAAAATCATAGAAAGTTGGGTATGAAAGAGACCTCAGAGATCACCTAATCCAACCCCCTCTTTTTTATAAAAATGAGGAAACTTAGGTGTGGAAGCAAAGTGATTTGCCTAAGTTAAGGTCTCATAGCTATTTATGTAGTATCATAGGCAGGACTAACTCTCAGCACAGGTCTATTTCTAGTATACTTTGAGTACCAAGTGTTCTGAAGAAGACCAAACAAAATAGAAATTGACCAAAAATTTTCCCCCACTTTCTACTGGATTTTTCTACTGTTTAGATTTTTGGCACTATTTTCAGTGATAAGCAATTGAAAAGCCTCTAAGTGCCCATGTGTCAGGCACTGTGCTGGGTATTCAGGTCACAAAACCAAAAACTGATCAGTCCTTGCCCTCAAGAAGCTCTTGGGGAAACAACATGTATGTATAGAAACAGACGTGGTTTGGTTTGGTGGTTTTTGTTTTTGGTTTGTTTGTTTTTTTAACTGAAACTGTGACTTCATCCTGGTGGGGAGCTTCCCCTACTCAGTGCAAATTGGCATCTTCTCTGCATAAACACAGAGCAAATCTACTTACAAACCTGCTATGTATATTCATTCCCCACTTTACTAGAACATTCAAAGAGGATTTTTTTTTCCAAAGCATCACTATAAATCATAATATATCAAGTGAAACATTCATCTTGAGCACAACGAGCTTTGGTCTGTGATCCCACCTTGGACTCCCTAATACCTTATTGCTAATTATGCATTTGGTCTAAATTCTGTAAATTTTAAAGTGAATTGAAAGCTAATCTGTCTGAATATTTCATAAATGGAAGACATAAAGGTTTCTACCTGGCATATCACAATTTTCCTCACTATATTTTATCCATCTGTTTTGTGTTCCCTTACTACATGCTCCAAAACATTAAATTCAACATATACTTATTGAGCACTTAACTTTCAGCAAGGTATTGTGTTGAGCACTTCAGGGATTTAACTCAATTCAACAAATACGTTTTAAATATCTACTGTGTGTCCAGTACCATGTTAAGGCTATAAAAGTTCAATTAACACAAGGTACTTGGTAGATCAAACCTTTTTTTTTTAAAAAACATAGAGTTAAACCAAACCTGGCAGATCAGACAGTTGTAATATGTGATTTAATGCTCTACATAAAAACTCTGATACTAGATCTGTGATTTTTAAAAAAAAAAGCTTTTAGAAAACCTGACATGCTTTCTCCTAAGAAAAATCCTACCAGAACTCAAAATGGTTAAAACAATTAACTAATCAACATAACCAGAATCTTCCTAAACTTTTTATTTGTTGAGTTCTGATCAAATTTAGGCTAGGGGAAGATAGACTTGCTATTTAAGGTAAAATTGTAGCAATGGTGTCTCTGACTCCTCCCAAGCTCTCCACCCCAAGAAACCAAAAAATCATATTTAGTAAGTGCTATTCCAGAGAAGAGATAGAGATAAATTTTCAATTAGGTTAGCCTACCAAAACTCAGGCTGGTAAAGTAGAAATGTGCTATCAGAATATAAGGCTCTTTAGAATCAGCTGTCTGGTTTTCCATACTCAACATACAGCTTCCACGGCACTGACCCAACAATGTAACCAACCTCCAGGGCAGAAAAAAGATCATTTCTATTCCATAGTCTGGGCCTATCCCCAACGGAGACACGAGGACAAGTGGCACCATCCGATGTAAACATCGGGTGCGGCAGGGTCCTGCTTCATTTAAATAAGTTTCTCTTCCTCAAGATTCTTAAAAGGAGGGAAAGGTCAGACAACTACAAACTTCACCCAGTGCAGTGCCCACAAGCCAACAGTTTGTCTTTTCCTACTGTGATAATAATCAAACATTGGCCTTCCAACGGCGAAGCTCTGGATTCAAGGGCTCTCCCTGACACATACTAGCTTTGTGACCACGGACAAGTCACTAAACCTCTGAGTGCCTCAGGCACATCTCTCAGACTCTATAAATAGAAGGAAGTTACAGATTTGCACTGGGTAAAAGAAGTTTCTGACCGAGGGAATTTCATTCAAAGCTGAAATCTCAGCTCTGAGAAACAACAACAAATCAAAGTAAAACTAGATACTACTCACTAATGTGTCCCTACAGAACATATCTGATTAATTAGTAAATGGAAAAAAAAATAACAAATACAGGGAAATGAATAGAAAGTGATTTGAACTCATCCAACTAAATGAAAAATAACTTTGTAAAGATAAGGAACTCTCCCATCCCTAAAGTGAAATATCAATAATAAAAACCATTGTTGTTCAGTCTTATCTGACTCTTCATGCCCCTGTTTGGGGTTTTCTTGGCAAAGATACTGGAGTGGTTTGCCATTTCCTTCTTCAGCTCATTTTACAGATGAGGAAACTGAAGCAAACAGAAGTAAGTGATTTGCCCAAGGTCACACAGCTAGTAAGAGTCCAAAACCAGATTTGAATTCAGGTCTTCCTATCTGGGCCCACTGCTCTAACCTCAGGTCCTCCTAACTCTGTCCCCATCACTCTATCTACTGTACCACTTCGCTGCCCAATAATACAAATACCTAAGCCTAAAAGTGGGGTTGACAAATGTTGGAAAATACAAAATTGAGTCAGGAACGGAAATATTCTCTATGGAGAGAATGTGCAGGCAGCCCTCTTAAGCTAGTCAGCAATAAAAATCTGAAAATACTTTTAAGTGACTGGGTATGTTGGTGCTCAAATTAAATTAAATTCAAATACTCAGTCTCCTCTATTCACTCCAACCAATACCACTAGGTGCTAGAAATAAAATACTAAAAAAGATGATAGTGCCTGCCCTCAAGGACCCTACAACCTGGAAGGAGGACAAACAAATATCGAACTATTTACCACTTAAGAGGATACTTCTAATTTCAAAGCACTTTAAGAATCATGTGAACCACAGCTAGTCCTTTCAAATTCTGAAGCAGCCGTCTTCTCAAGAAAGGAGAGGGGATAGCAGAAGCCTTGTCAAGCAACAAGAAATAAAGAAGGGTAAGGGAAAGGAGGAAGAGAGGAAAGGGGGAAGCTCAATGTACAGCTCTGGGGGGTCAAGAAGCATCCCATAAGTTAATGGCAAAACACAAGGTGTCCTCCCATGGTACCACCAAAGATAAAGAGGGGCAGAAAGTAGCTGCTCTGGGGCTACAATACATTCCTTTATATTAAATCAACCTAATTATAAGGAAATGAATTCCATGAAAACCACCAAAGATGATATAAATCCTACAAAAGAAATGCTAGGAAATGCCAGGTTTGTTTCATTCTGCTCTATAAAATTATCTTTTCTATCTTCTACTTTTACCTACTGTGATTTTTTTTCCATTATTCACCTCCCATTAAGCTAACCTTCCACAAAGAGCATGTCCAGTTGAGGGACCATTGTGAAGATAAGAACAGCCTAAACTCAATACCAATAGCCAAACAATTATCAAGTCCTATTAAATCTATTTCTATGATCTTTATTCCATTTCCCCTATTCTACACGCATACTGACACTCATTAGCTTCCTTAACTTGATCCTAGGATTTGGGGCAAGAAGGGTTTTAGCGCCAGAAGCTTTCTGGTCCAGCCTCTTTATTTTATAGATGAAGACTGATACCCTGCAAAGTGAAATGACTGGTTACAAGGGTAGTAAGTAGCAGAGTTAAGATCTGAACCTAGTTCTCCAATTCCAAATCTTTCCAGGTCACTATGCCAATACTCCTCCACTCTCTCCCCTTTCTAACCTACCCTTCACACAACTACTGAGAGTGGTGTGCTGGTAAAGGTTTAACCACCAGCTCTCCAGGAAAAAATGTATGTTGGTCACACTTTTAAATTTAATCTGCTTTACTAACTGTTTCTCCATCACTTTCTAAGGTCTAGAATGATCATTACCAAAACAAACAGTCAAGCCCAGATTTCTATGGTTTGCCAATTTCTAAGGTGCAAATGCTCCCACTGAAAATTTCAAAATTGGTTTGTGGATTCAAGTTGGCTCCAGCACACCCAAAATAATTCCCCTAATACACAAAGTCTGATTATGTCATCCTCCCCATCCCCACCAACACCATCACCAAATACCTGTAAGTGGCTCCCTCCTCATTACAGGACAATGTACAAACTACTTAGCCTAAAACATTCAAGGTCCTTTACAATCTTTTATTAACCTTTTTTCCCCAAGGTTTATTCTCTGGAAACTACATATTCCAGCATGTGGGTGACTTCTCACTTCCACAAAGTTAAATACTGTTCCCTAGACTGCTCCTCTCCTTTCCTCTCCTCTACTCTCTTCTTCTCTCTTCCCCTCTCTTCTCCTCCCCTCTCTTCTCCTGTCCTCTTCTCTCATCTCCTCTCTCATCTCTGTGGGTTTACCTGGAATGCACTCACTTCCCTGTCCCTGACTTTTGAAAGTCTCTTTTTTTCAGGTCCAGTTCAGGTACTACCTCCTCTATGAATCTCCTTCTTCCTTTCCCCTTCCTCCCCTACCAATTGAAAATGATTTCCACCTCTTCAAAATTTCTTACAGATCTTTTCAAAGATCTCTCCTTTGTGCTTGCCACATTGTATTTTAGATCATATTTATTTGTTCATCTGACCTATCTCCACACCCTAATCCTTCCATTAAAAGCTCTCTGATGGGAGAAGACAGTGTAACTATGTGTCTTTATACCCCCAGTGCCTAGCACGGTACCTCATGTATCCAGAAAATGCTAAATATGGGCTTATCCGACAAAATTTGTTGTTTACTTATTATGATATTGCTAATGTTTAAGGAAAGTTCTTCCCTTATATATGGGAAAGGGGAGACATTCTGGCTTCTTCTAACTAGGAATCAAAAATATATGGGGAACAAAAGTCATCAGAAGACAAAAGTGTATCACAGCTAGGCTTCAAAGCCCAAACCTAGCCAAAAGGAAAATCAAGGAAGAGCTGAGTTGCCTCCTTCAAACTTTGGCAGCAGACACATTAAAGCATTTTCAGTCACAAATGGTGAAGTTGATCACTTGAGAAAGATTTGTGGCATAAGAACAAACTTTTTTAAAAATGCAGAGTGCATCCATTGTGATAGCTCCTGTAAGAGTCAATTAAATAAAAACCTCTTGAACAAGACCACAAAGCCTATGAATAAAACCCCAACTAACAGTGAAATCCAATGAATACTGACAGACCACTGTAGTAAATCTGCTCATTGACCAAATCAGTTGAATACCATTTAATCATTTCCAAACAGATTGTATAAACCACCATAGAACAGACAGATAGATATGCCACATTGTATAAATATGCCATTGTATAAATAAGGAAAGGTCAAGGATTTTTTTTTGGGGGGGGGGTTGTCTTTTTTCTTAATTTAAACTCACCAGGATAGTGAATATTATATTACTATCTGGTCTGACAACATATATTACAGAATCACAGAATATGGTTCTAATCACAGTACATATTTTAAGCAGCCACGATAGATCTCAGCAAGGTGCTTCTTAATGGAAGAATTTTTCTCCTTTGCCTTTTAAGTTGTTTTTATTGGAAACATATTTTTGAGAGCACCACCCAGTCAAGTAAAAAGCCTTAGCCTAAGCTACAAAGCTACAAGAGCCTCCAGAAACCACTGGGCACATTTCCTCTTCTCCACCTTCCTAGTCAACTCCTGTCTTCTTCAGCTTAAGGGATTTTATCATGCCTGCCTTTAATCAGCAGAATACCTTGTACCCGAAGGCAAGGCCAAGATCAAATCACTTCATTCCCAGTTTAAACATTATATATTAGACAGCTTTCATACACTGGCACCAGTGCCACTTGGCTCCATATTCAAGGAGCCACACTCTTACTGTCAGCCAATAGGTATTGAGTGAAGGATCAGCCCTACACTACCTGGTCGAGGTGCCTAATGAACCCATCCTTGAAAATTTCCTAAGAGTCACTAATGGTTGGACCACAAAATGAGGGAGGTAGGAAAAGGAGGCCATAGTTTCCATAAGGTCTTAGTTAGAACCCACATTTATATTGAGAGCCAAGACAGTAGAATGGTAAGACAAAGGCAGTGAGCTTCCCTGTCCACATCAAACCCCCCCAAATACATCTAGAAAACTTAAACAGACTGAATCATGATCCAAAGATCCAAGGGAAAAGATTACAGTGAAGCCTAAGTCAGCATAGGGAGACAGAAACAGGGGTCTTCAGACACTGGGGATGGGGTCTGGCTAGAAGAGCATCTCATGGAGCATCCCAGGAGCCCAAAGAGAAGCCATGTACCAGGGCAAGAAGTCTCAGATCCAGCATAGCAGGACCTAAAATTATGTAGGGTACAAGAAGAGGTGGCAATGGGCAGCTCTGTAAGTAATTACCCAGTTCCCAGTCACAGATCCAGGGTAGACTGAAGAGGGGACTTGTGTTTATGGGGTCCCAGGAGTCTCAGTTTCAGCTTCCATCTCAGTCTGAAGCCTACAGAGGAATAACCAGGGCAGGAATCCTAGACCAAAGGCAAGTCTACAGTTCATTATTATGAACGAGCAGAACTTTTCCAGGTGGCTGACTGTGACTGATGGTGACAGTCTATTATAATACCAAACCAGGCAAGCCCACAGGTATTAATCAGACCAAAACACAGGTTGGGAATTTGCAGCATTCAGATTGGGGGTTGAAGAGTAGGGTGATGAATGATGCAGCCATCCCCAAAACTCACCTCATGATCTGTACAGGGCCAACCACCCAATCCACCTTCTCTTCAATGGTTCTATTAGTATGGTGTTACACCATACTGTCACCTCTGTGACAGAACTGCTCACTGGAAGAAAGATAGCACCTCCCAGAGTAACTAAACCATTGGTGACGCTAGCCTTGGCACATCTTCTCCCTCAACTAAATTTGCCCCAGGTGCAGTGAGGGCAACTCACTAAGTGCAACCTAAGTGACAACTGCAAAAAAAGTTGTTAACAAAAGCTAGCATTTGTATAGTTCTTCAAGGTTTGCAAAGAACTTTAGAAATATTATGTCATTTTACTCTCACAACAACCCAAAGAGGTAGGTGCTATTACTATGTCCTTTCTACATGTACATAAACTAAGGGCACTTAAGTGACTTGTCCAGACTCACACAGCCATTAAGCGACTGAGGCCAGATTTGAACCCAAGTCTTCCTGACTCCAGATCCAGTGCTGTATCCTAGTTGCCTCTAGTTATCAAACTTACTTCAACTCAATCTGCACAACAGATCATAGTATCATACTAAATGAAGACTGTTGATAAGTTCACTGCCATGAATTCTTATCAATTTACCTTCTGGAAAGTCACAGAAGACTCAGGCATCCCAATTATCCATCTTGGTTATGTAAAAGGTCATTAAAAACAAACTTTCTTCAAAATGTTGTCAAGAAGAAAGCTTTTTTTTAAATCTTAGGAGTGCTACATAAATGTGAGTTATTACTATTACTGTAATAAAACCCAAAGAGAAAAATAAAATTCATTTTGTGAAATAAATTCATAAAATTTAAATAACTATCATGAACAAATTCTTAGTTTGCCTCATTATCTTCACTTCCCCAAACTATAGCATAAGCATCTGTGTTTTATACACATGTATTCAAAATGGCATTCCATTACGGACCCTTCATCCAAGTTCAACCCTCATGCCTAACCACACACTTAAAGACAATGCTACCAGAGCCTAAGCTTGGCCAGATCTTACCAATCTGGAATGGATGTAAGTATGGTCTGGTGATGAACTATATGTCTGTCACTTGAGGACCAGTCCAGCTAATTTCATAGAGCCTTAACACCAGAGACCTGGCCACCTGGCAATGATTTTTTTTTCCTACTGTAACTCTTTAAATCATTTAAAACAGTGGTTGGGAAACTGGATCCTGAGGGCCAAATCTTGCTACCACATTATTTAAGAATGTTAAAAACAAACAAACAAACAAACATTCTAAGCTCATAGGCTGTACAAAAGTAGGGGTAGGCCAGATTTGGCCCATGTGCCAGAGTTTGCTGACCCTCAAGATTGAAAAGACAATGTGGAAAATGTAAAACAAAAAAACAGGAAGTTTCACCTCATACCAAGCAAACTGATAATAACAAAATCGAACAGTGATTGTTGCATAGGCCAGAGACAGAGAAGCACACTAATATACTGCTGGTCTTCTGGAAGGCAACTTAGGAGTGTGCTTTAAAAGGTGACTAAAATGTCCCTGCTGTTTACCAAAGTTTACAATTTTATGAGTATATATGGCAAGGAGGTCTAAAACAGACAAAAAGATCCTGTATGTCCTAGTATATGCGTAACAATACTTGTTGAGCAAAGAACTGGAAACAAAGTAGATGCTAGCTAAACAAATCGGGGTACATTAATGTCAAGGAATACTACTGTGCCATGAAAAACAATGAATTTGAAGAATTCAAGGAAGATGAGGAGGGGATATATGAACTGACACAGAGTAAAGCATGGAGAACCAGGAACACAATATACACAATTATTGGAACACCACCAATGGAAAGCACACACACACATACACACACAACACACACCTAATCATAAAGCTCAAGCTTGGCTCTTAAGATGAGATGAGAAAATGAAAGTCCACCCTCCCCCCAATCCCCCTCATTTGCTGAGGTCAAGGACAGAGAAGGAGAAGGGAATAAGCATTTACTAAGTGCCTACTATGTTTTAGGCACTGTGCTAAGCATACAGTGTCAGATTTTGTCTGTGCTGGTTCAAAAGATTTTAATGATTTTTTTTTAATTACCATAACATAGGTAAGAATAATTTAATGGATTTGTAATTAGAGAATCTGGTACAAATACTGACTGATATTACCTATATGACTTTCAACAAATCATGAAATTTCTCTGTTCCACAGTTTCTTCGATTGCAGAAATGAAATGATTGGACTAGATGATCCCTGGAGCCCTTTCAGGCTTTCAATCTTTGATTGTAAAACTATGTGGAGAGTTTATAGTAGGCATCAATAGAGGGAGCACCAACAAGGATGATATCATAACTCCCTAAAAGGGCAGAGCCTGAAACACATAATACCGCCATACACTGTCTTCACCTGAGAAGTTTCTCCCTCTCCTTTCATTCCCCAAACTCCACCTGCTTCTCTCCTACACAGTCCTTCTAAAGAAGAGGTTTTATACCAGATCCTTTCTTTCCATAAATGACAACTGCTAATTGTCTATCTACATTTTTTGTTCTTTCTTCATTCTCTTATCCTCATTCTGTGAGATGATGAAAGAGCAGTCAAGGTTGAAGCTATCAAACCTCCTTTCATCACTCAGACTCTGCTGGCAGCCTGGCACTCAGTGCAGGAAATGGAACCTCTGGGCTTTGTTGTGTGATCGGCCTTGTACTGGGGCCTGAACTAAAGCAGCTACAAAAAAGACCTCCCACACCGCATTAACTCCCTTCTTACAATCTGCCCAAAGCTCACTCTGGAGGATGTGGTACAGCTCCATGACACTATCCAGGCTAATTTATGGCTGTCTGTCATGACAACCAAAGGATGCTGGGACAAAAACAGACATGCTTCCATTAATGCCATTCTCCTCTTTTATCTCTGTAAAAACTGATTAGCTGATGCCTCTGGCAGAAGTAAAGGCTATGAGAACCTCCATTCAAAAAAGAGACTTAATCAAAAGTATTTTTTTTTCAGATGCAATAAAATGGTAAGAGTTACATCCTTGCACCAGCTAGCTCAATAAGCATAATTTTGGCTCTTATGAGATTCTTCAATCAAGTGGAATAAAGTGATTACAACTAATATAGAGTTCAGTTTTTACTGTGCTAACTTACCCAGGGAGTCCTATAGTTTCATGACTTCTTTGCACATTTAGAATGTAACTGTGCTTTAATTTAATCTCTTACAAGAGTGTGATAGCCACTGGGCTGGTCAAAGCAGTATGGGAGTTTAAAGAAAGTATTTCTCACTCTGATGAAAGCATGAAATATGTTCTTTAAAAATAAGGCACTTGCTAGCTCTATATCCAGGATGACGCCTACCTCTGGTGACATCATGCAGAGCAGGCATCTCAAAGGCAGCAACAGTAAACCATTTCCCATTCTGCTCTTTTGCTAAAGAGAAGAACTTCAAACGAGATTTCTGCTGTGAACAAGCAGTCCAACACCATGTCCTTCCCACTGCAGTACAGAAACCCTGGATGTCTGGCTTCCCTTCCCAGCTGAAGTCATGAGTAAAAAAGATGGGTTTGTCATGTGCTCATACAACACCTTCCTAAGGGAAGGCCTGGCCCTGAGGGTTCTAAATCTGTCTAATGTGTGATAATTGCAATTTTCATCCCGATTTTTGCTTTCAGTCCCTCTCCACTTTTCATGAATTGAGACTAATAATATCAAGCAAACCAATCAGAGAAATGTAAACCAAAAAGAACTCTGAGGCTTCACCTCACACCAACAAGCTGGCAAAGGTGACAAATGATAGAAATCATCAATGATGAAGAAGCTGAAGAAAGTTAAGTACATGAATGGACTACTGATAAAGGCGTAAACTGGTCTGACCATTCTGGAAAGTAATTTGGAATTATACTATGAAATTGAAAAAAAAAATGACCCACAGATCCCACTGCTACAAATGAAGCCCAAGCTGGTCCAAGATAAAAAGAAAGGTCCCTTAATCACCAACATATTCAGTAGCATTTCTTGTGGCAGTAAATAACCAGAAACAATGTAGATGCCTATCAACTGAGGAATGGTTAAAGAAATTGTGGCACATTAGTATCATGGAATGAAACCATTTGGTGGGGTCAAGGACTTCAGTTGTGAGAACTTTGTGTTGTAGATTTTCTGTAACAGCTCCATCAACTGAAGAGGAATTTGCCAACCCATCTCCACAAGGATGCCTCTCTGAACCATGGCTGTGTGGACCAGGCTAGAAACAAAGCCAGTGATCCAAGGGAGGACTGCTATTCCTAAGGCTCTTGTGTTCAGAGTCCTAGGCTGTCTGTACCAGACTCTGAGGGCAGGTGATGGCTGAGGTGGTTTAACTTGCCTGGCACATGACACCTCCTGTTTTTCCCTCAGGAATTAGTATTAGAAAATGAACTTTACACTCATTTCATTTAAGTTCAAACGCCAACTGAGACAACAGTTTTTCTCTTTTACCAATCTCATTATTTCTTATGCTTCATTTCTACAGCTATACCAAAATTAATTTTACTTTTTCACTGAGGCTATTTTAATACCATTGTTCTGACATTTTACCATATTCTTTAGCTTTCATTAACAGTGTCTGGAAACATTTTATGTTACAGTTTCTAAGGGAACCTAGGTTAAGCTCATGTAAGAATACAGTAGTGAGCATGGACTACAACAAAGAACTATACCAATGGGCTTTAGTGGTCAAGAATTTAAAGCATTTCCCCTTTTTATAAAACATCTTCCAACCAAACACCACAGCATCAGAAATATATAGGGAAGGCAGTCTCAGAGACCATCTAATCCAACCCCTCATTTACAGAAGGAGGGAGGAAGCTTCTTTCCTCCAAGGAAGGTAAATGACTTGCCCAATGTCACACTGGTAGTAAGCCTGGATCTCACCTGTCACTGCAGAGTCAAAGGTCTTTCCACACCACCAGCTGCCTCGAGCTAATAGCTTTACAGTTTGTGAATTAAAGTCACAACCAACTTAAGTAAAACATGAAGGCAAGCAGCATGGTATGATGGAAAGATCTGAAGTCTGAAGAACAGGTCTCAAATCGTTGCTCTTTCTTGTAGGATCTCAAGAAATCTACTTCCTCTCTCTGAGCAAGTTTCATCAAGTGTAAAAATGATGTGCCTGGATGAGAAATCTCTGAATTATTTTTTTGGCTCTAAATCCTATGATGCTTTTTTTTGCATATACATGAAGCTTGATAGTTAATACCTCTTCAGACTAATTAACCCCTACCCCCCCAAAAAATTGGGTGTTTTAAAGGATGTTCCAATGAAATCCCTTTTCGACTATGGCTACAAAATTTTTTCTCCCCAAATATATTCTATATTGTACTTCTTTCTAGTATATTCATTTCTTGGATTTCCAAAAAGCTACCTGTTTATATCTACCAATGCATTTTTTATAATTCTCGTTATCACAAAGTCTCAGTCATTACTAAGATTAATGCTGACCAGGATCAAATAAGAGAATGGAGACAAAAGTTGAAGTATTAAATTAGGGAAATAACTTCTTCCCAATCAAACTCTGCTGATGACCTCATAGCACCTGTGTTATTAGCTAATGCAAGAATTAGTGCCTCAAGATTCTAGAGTCCTAAAGATCCCAGAATCAACAGTTTAATAATATTTGGAAATTTTGTTTTCACTAAGTTTTCATAATATTCCATCTAAATAAATCTGTCTTTCCCACAACTTGGTAAAGCAGAGGGCAGCTATTAGCACTTCCATCCAGGGAATGAATGATTATCTCTCAAACTGATGCAAAAATACACAGAATTTCAGTTGGAAAGGACTTTAGTAGCCAACTGGAAAGAAATTTAGTGTCAAATCCACACCCAAAAAAGAATTCTTTTTACACAATACTCAACAAGTAATCATCTAATCTTTGCATTTACCCTGCCTTAATCCTTCTTTACAGAAGAAAAAGTGGTTAAATATTTGGGTTTCTGTAGCTCTCTCCCTATACAAAGTAAATAGATGAGATGTTAAAATAATTAAATACGTTAGGTGTAGGCAGCCAATTAACCTGAAAGCAATATATGCCAGGGGATAAACCAAAGTACAGATAATTCCTAGTAAACAATAGAGTTGTTGGGCTATGACAGCAATGACTGTATCCAGTGAAAGACTGGTCTAGTTCATTCACTATGATGGCTCAGCTCTTTTAACTGTGAGGCCCTTTAATTGACCCAAATCTGTTTAATTCAATCTAAACCAGCAATATTTTGAAGAATTGACTGCAAAATAATCGCTCAAAGTCTGTATTAATGAATTGTTCCCTGAAAAAGAATTTGTTCTTTGTTGGAAACTATACAATAAGTAAACAAAATTGAAGGCTCTGCTTCCAATTCAAGATCATGCCCTGAAGCAGGCAAGAGGTTTCTGAATGAAGTGGCACCTGTCTAACCTCTAGACATGCAACCTATCCTTTAAAAAAAAATAGCATTTTAAATCATTGGTCTAAACAAAACTCCCTACCTCACCTTCAGGGCTCAGTATCACCTTCTTCTTCTCACACCACTGTTTCCATTTCACTAACACCCAAGCTTTGGAAATGTATAAGACTGCCAGACACAAAACTGACTACCTATGTTCTGCCAGGACCTGTTTCACATCTGCTCTCTTTATTTATTCCTCCTCCTGACTCCCACTTTTGCCTGTACACCTGGAATTGTTTTCCTCATTTCACTGGTCTGAAAACACACACACACACACACACACACACACACACACACACACACACATACTTTTCGAAGTCCGTTCTGGACAATTCACTCCTTAGAGATTTTCTGCCGATAGTCACATTCCGCCCATGATGCTAAGCATACCACAACATATTTGATTACTGATTTATAGCTGCTTTTCTCCTAGATGACACTGTTTGTTTCTTCAGAGCAACTCTGAGGTAAGCAGGACAAGGAAGTATTAGTTTCTCCCTTTTATAGAGGACACTCAGATTCACTGCGGCTGTGACATGCCAGCCATCCATTTCCATCATTAAATCTTATTTGTGGCATTAAAAATAACCAGAACGGGCAGCTAGGTGGTACAGTGTACACAACACCAACCCTAGAGTTGGGAGGACCTGAGTTCAAACCTGGTCTCAGATACTTACTAGCTGTGTAACCCTGGGCAAACATTCAACCCCCAATTGCCTCTGGAAAAAAAAATTTAAAGTAATAAGAAAACTCAACTTTGAATCTCAAGAGCATTTACTGAAGACTCGTTACATACTCTCTACATAATATGTACATATGTTTAAAAATATTGACTATTCATTGTTTGGATAGTTATCAGTACAAGGACTGGCTGGAGTGTTATTATAAGGATACTGCTCATGTAATATTACTATAATGATAATGGTGGAGGCTCTAAGGTCCAAACTAATTGTCTCTCTTGAATAGCCGTCAGCCGACAATGCTTATGTAGCTTGGTTGTTCAGCTGAGATAGTCAATTTTGGATTAGTCAACTTTGGATTACCTGGAATCCAAAGCCAGGCATCTTTCCCAAGTTGCTAATATGGAGATGTTTGAATAAATGGAGGACGTTCAAAGACTTAACAGTAATCTTCATTAATTTTAATTTCCTATCACTGATGAAATCACAAGTCTAAAATCCACCACCTCCCCCCCCCCAAAAAAGTCACCAAAAAAACAGACCTCATATCCTTCTATCTTGCTTCACCATTACCTTGTGAGATAGACCTCCTGTTTACGTATCAATTCCCTCTTTAACTTAAGTAAACTCAAAAGAAGGAAATCTCCTTAGCTGATGAGATATGTCAATTCAAACTGATCACAGGACAAAACAAAGCTTGATATTAGCCTGTTTCTACTTGTATGAAACTTTAGGGGGATGTGAAGAGCAAATGTCTGAAAACAAATAAAATTGTAGGATAATAGTGCAAAGACCATTTAGTTCTGGACTTACAGATTAGATGTAGTTTGTATTTCCAAGTGGCAAGCCACTAAAAGACATAGAAAAAGAGAATGAAATGGATACGCTTTATTCCTCTATTTCCAGATCCTCTGGTGAAGTTTTCACATCAAAATTCACGAAAGCAAAGACCACCTCTTATTTGTGCATCTCCCCTAACCCCTCAGCATAATGTTCAGACATGTATTAATAGGTGTTTGTTCAACTGAAATTAGTGAGGGTTGTTCAACATAAGAGTAAATATTCAACTCTAAAAGTCTTTTAAAATAGGGACAGATGCCCTTCCAAGATACCATTCCATGGTATTTTAGAGCATGAAAGAACCTTGAACATCATCTATCATGATAAAACAATGACAACTCAACTCAGATTTATTTAGTGCTTTATTAGCTTACAAAATGCTTTTCTTCACATCAACTGGTGGTGCGGTGGCAAGTATGTAGGCTTTGAAGTCAAGAGGACCTCAGTTCAAATCACATCTCGGTCACTTACTACCTGTGTGACCTTTAACAAGTCACAGGCAGCTAGGTGATGCAATTAATAAAGCACTGACTCAGGAGTGAGGAAGACCCAAGTTCAAATCAAGCTTCAGACACTTAGCTGTGAGGCCCTGGGTAACCCATTTAATTTCTGTCTGCCTCAGTTTCCTCATCTGTAAAATCTGGATAATAAGAGCACCTACCTCCTAGGGCTGTTGTGAGGATAAAATGAGATAATATTTGTAAGGTGCTTTTCAAAAGTACTATATAAATGTTAGCTATTATTATTATTACCAAACAACTCTGGACGTTCATTTCCTTATATGTAAAATAAAAGGGTTATTGGGGTGAATTCTAAGTAAGGTTCCTCCAGTTATTTAGATCTCTGATCCTGGGAACCCTGTATAATATAAAAGGGATGCACCTCAATGTAAAATACCATATTTTATTATATGCCCTAACGTAGAGAATTAAAGGTATATGAGGCATAAACAATTTCTAAACACCTCTACTGAATCTATCTATCAATCAAAGGCATAATCTAGATGAGAAAACCTCTACCTGAGGGCAGCAGTGGCCCAGAGAGGGTCACACTCACTCTCCTCCCCACATTATGTCATTGGAGAGACAAGAACCCTAGCAAAGAATGCATCCTACCTGAAGCTGAAAAGACAAATTCGACACCAGAAGGGCAGCTTCACAACTCTACAAGAACCCCAACCCTTGGGCATCTGCAGGCAAAGCAGCAGGCAGGAAGCTCAGGACTCTACAATCAGGAGGTGGGGGTTAGCCCTTTGTCACATGTTTTCTCTACCTTTGCCTACTTTCCTCCTGGACTCTGTATGTACTGGTGAAAGAGTGTGTCCCAGACTTTTGGAGGTGAATTTTTGTATCAACTGTTCTTATTATAGCTCTTAATATCCCTAATTAAAAGCTAATTAACTCTCATTGGCTAATTCATAATTAATAGGATGTACAATAATGGGGGCAACAGTATTAGAAAATCAACCCCTAAGGGTTATCCCATAGAAGGACAATTAGTTAATTGCCCTCTGGGTAGCTAACTCACATTGCTAGAGGCAATGGGAAGTGAGCCCAAAGGGAGGGTTACAGAGGTAAACAGTACCAATGTTATTACCCCCATTTTACAGATAAGAAAACTGAATACCAAAGAGATTAAATGATTTTCCCCGAGCCATACAAAGTCAGAAACAGAACTTGTAAATTACTATTAGAACCAATGGGAGGAACCACTAGAAAGAAGAAACAAAACAAAAATAGCATACTTCGATCTGCATTCAGACTCCATAGTTCTTTCTCTGGATGTGGACATTTTCCATCACGAGTCTTTTGGAGTTGTCTTAGATCTTCGCATTGCTGATAAGAGCCAAGTCCATGAAAGTTAGTCATCACACAATGTTGCTGTGACTGTGTATAATGTTCTCATGGTTCTGCTCGGTTCACTCAGCATCAGTTCATGTAAGTCTTTCCAGGTTTTTCTGAAGTCTACCTGCTCATCATTTCTTATAGCACAATAGCATTCCATTACATTCATATACCACAATTTGTTCAGCCATTCCCCAGTTGATGAGCATTCCCTCAATTTCCAGTTCTTGGCTACCACAAAACAAAAAGCTGCTTATAAATGATTTTTACATGTGGGTCCCTTTCCCATTTTTGTGATCTCTTTGGGGTACCACTCCCTCATTTTACTGATGAAAAAAGCAAGGCCCAGAGCCTAAGGCCACACAGCTAATAAGTGTCTGAAATAGTATTTTTATACAGATCTTCTGGACTCCAAATCTAGCACTCTTTCTATCTACTGCCACTCCAAATCAAAAAGGTTCTAGTATTAGGAGTATAGACAGTAATTCACAAGAAAACTTGGAGTTATGTATATGCCTGACAGAATGCATAAACATTAATACCTGTTGATTGATTGAATAAATTAGATAACTTCCTTCCTAACACAGAACAAGGGAAACCACAATCCCCAAACAGAAATGATCACTTGTACTTCTATGTGACATTTCCTCCTGAAGGTAGGCCATACCTTAGCACAGCACTTTGCACCCAGTAGGTATTTAAGAGACATTTATTAAACTGCATTTAATAGAAAGCCATTATACTGTCTTAGCTGCAGTCATAAAACCACTCACATGTATATGCATGTGTGTGTGTATGTATGTGTGTAGGTGTGTGTGTGTATGTGTGTGTGTGTGTGTGTTGTGTTTTATTGGGGAGGGGGTTTGGAAAGGAGCAATATGTGTGTGGAAACACTTAACTTACTGGTTAAACCTCACAACAATATTTTGCAAGAGTGTGGGGTGCTACTATGGTGTGCCTCAGCATCCAACCCTACTCCAACCCTACAACAGATAAGGCAGGGGGATAGGTTAAGTGCCCAAGGCCACACCGCAGGGTTGTAGCTAAAATGAGCTCAGCCCTCAGATATTCTTGCCTCTCAGTAGTTTACTCCCTGTCTCCCCCCCCACAGCTGTCTACATCCCAAGTATACAGAGAGGGGTGGTTCTCTCTTGCCTCAGACTTCAGAGTAAACTTTTTCTCCTCTGACATTCCCACTGGCGTTTTCTGGGTGCACACCAGAGCAGGAAGGATCAGAAGGTTTAAAGCCTCAGCTGGAAACAAAGTGAAAACAACTCCCAAGATAACCACATAATCATAACAAAGCGATGACATGAGTTCAGCAGGGATACAACTCAGTTCAACCCTTTGCTGAATCTCAACTGTTTATTAAAATGGGATGACTCTGTGGTATTTACATAAGCCTTTCTTCCCCCAGCTCAAAAACATTTTATGAATGTCCTTTCGTTAACACTTGGGAACCTCCTAGAATGGAAATTGAGAAAGGAATGCCCATGATTGTCCCTTTTCTAAAGATGAGGAAACCAGGCAAGGACTAAGCACATTAGACATTAAAAGAGCTACACACAATTACAAGGATTAAAAAATGAGACTCAGATGGAATTTAATTCAATTAACATTTATTAAGCATCTATTGGTTACCAGAGAATGGTACAGAATCATGGAAGCTATTAAAGCCTAGTTGGAAAATATGATACAAATCACTATAATAATCCAAAGGAAAAAACAAATTTTGAGTTTGGGAGGAGGGCTGAAAGGAGGACAACTTCACTGTCAATTAATGGAAGGTGAAAGCTTTCTAAAGAGTTAGCACATCAGTTTAGCTTTAATGGAAAAACTGTAATTTAACAGCTGAGAAAGGGAGAAGTGAAGTGTATTCTAGGTAACCAGGGCAGAGTCAGGAAAAGAAGGAGCCATGAAGTAAGGAAAATAAGTGGTCCAGTTTGGGTGGAGCAAAGAAGATTAAAACTTCTAGATTAACCAGAAATTTAGTGGGTTTTGAATACCAGGCTAAGGAATTTAATGTTTACTCAACAGATGACAAGGAGTGATCAAAAGCTTTCCAGCACAGGAATGATAGGACAACATCAATGCATAGGAATTTCTTCTATGATTCTGTAATGCCCTTATCACATGATATCTCCTATAATTATCTGTGTTTTTCTTGACTCCCTACAAGACTGTAAGCTTCATGAAGTCGTAAAGTTTTGTACACAATAAGGGTATAATAATAAATGAATGAGAAAAATTAATTTGGAAGCAATATGAAGGCAGAAGTGGAAGGGAGAAAGACAGCATTAAGCACTTAGACCTTTTAGGAGACTACTGTAATAGTCCAAATCAGTGGCAAACTGATGGTAACAATAGGACTGGAGACAAGGACAGAGATCCAAGAGAAATTTCTTATGTAGAATTGACAAGACTTAGTAAACTGGTTGGCTATGCAAAGTGCAGTGGAAGAAAAAGTTAAAGACAGCACTAAGATTTTGAATATGGGAGACCAAGTAATGGTCCTACAAACAAAAATAAGGATAAAATAGAAAAGGTCTTAGAAGAAAAATTTAAAATTTAGTTTTGATATTATGTGTTTAAGAGGCCTATGGAATCATTCAGATGAAGATGTCATGTAGGCAGCTAGAGATGAGGTAGTAGAATTGGAAAGTAAGGTCAGAAATGGAAATATAGATTTAGAAGTCAACTGGGAATAAGTAATAGTTGAAACTCTGGAAGTGAATGAGATGGTCAAAGACAGTGTAATGAGTACTCTGGCTAAACAGGGTTTGCAGTCCATGGAGGAGGCCTGGTCTTAATCTAGAACACCAACTAAATTCAAGTTTCCTTCAAAGTTTAGCTCAAGTACCACATTCTCATGAGGCTTTTCCTATCTTCCTCACCACTACTACTACCCCAAGCTGCCAGTTCCTTCCCTCAGAAAATTACCTTTACCTTAATAAAACACAGGTCTGATCAAATCATTCCCCTATTCTATGAACTCCAGTGGCTCCCTATTACCTCTAGGATCAAATATAAAATCCTTTGTTTGGATTTTAAACCCTTCGTAACCCAGCCCCTTTCTACTTTTCTGTACCCTTCTCATACCTTCCTCCGTCCTCCACGTATTCTGTAACCCAGTGACATTGCCTTCTTTGCTATCTGACACACAACAATCCATCTCCTGACTCCAAGCATTTTCATAGCCCATCCCCCATGCCTTGAATGATCTCCCTTCTCATAACCACATCCTGGCTTCCCTGGTTTCTTTCGAGCCTCAACTAAAGTCCCACCTCCTGTAAGAAATCTTTCCCTGTCCTCCTTAATCTTAGCACCTTCACTCTGAGACTAGCCCCAATTTATTCTGGGTATATCGTTTGTACCTAGTTGTTTGCATGTTGTCTCTCATGTTAGTCCCTTGAGGGTAGGGACTTTGTTTTTTTTCCCTTTGTATCCCCAGAGCTTAGCACATTGCCTGGCACGTAGTAGGTACTCTAAAAAATGTTAGTTGGACTGAATGACTATGCTATCATTGGTCAGTCATTTCAGTTGTGTCTGACTCTTCATGATCCCATTTGGGGTTTTCCTGGCAAAGATACTGCCATTTCCTTTCCCACTGAATAACTATATATTGTACATATTCCTACATAGTTAAAATATATCCTTCAATAGAATGTGAGCTCATTGAGGGCAGAGATTCTCTTTTATCTCTGTATCCCCAAGATCTAGCATCATGTCTGGCACCTACTATGTGCTTAATAAAAAATGGTTGAGGATTGATTCACTTAATAAAGTATCTAAGTGGAACTCTCTGACATTGTCTGGTCTATGTTTCTAATTACTCAAGTCTAATTCGGGATATTCAATAAGCCAAGAAAGCTATTAAAGACAACAAGAGAGTCTATCAAGATTGTAAAGATAAAATACATTTACCTCATTTTCAAATGTGAGCTATAATCATTGAGTACAGAAATAAGGCAGAAGCAAAGACTTTTATACTTACATCAGACATAATCTAACATGTCTTTACAACCAAAGTGAGACTATTAATTTTTCTTTATTTTCTAAGAAAGGAAACTCATGAAGAAAGTCTCTGGGTATATACATATAGAACATTTCTAATGGTATTTACCTTCCACATCTTCCTAAACCTCTGCTAAGATCTCTTAATCATCCCCCTCCCAAAAACAACAACAACAAAAATAACAGGCAACCACCATGGTTAGTATTATACCGGTAATGTTCAATTACCCCTTTGGTCAAAATCCACTTGAGAAAATGAGGCTTCCAACCTCATGGGCTTAGCATGTCCATTCTCCTGGCCTGAAGGGTTTCTTTCCCTTTAAGACACCTCAACTCAGCAGCTTTTAACTTACCATTAAATTTTTTCATTCTTTCTTTGGTTCATTCAATAAAACTCAATGGGTGCCTAGTACATGCACAACAGTGAACTCTTTCTTCCTCAGTTGTGAAGAGGCAATCTGAGGATAGACAAGGAATGTTAGCACAGTGTCTGGCACATAGTAGGTGGTGAAGAAATACTGGCTGACTCACATCATAGGTGTCCTAAGACCTTGATCCTTGAATCAGATTCTCCCTCAACTTGGGTTGTAATTATTGAAAACACCCTTTATAAGGTGGTTCTGTTAATTATCCCCACAGCTCAAAGTGCTTTACAAACTAATATCCCAATTCTACCACTCCAGCCACAGCCAACCAAAAATCAATCAATCAAGCTTTCCAAAACGTCTGGACAGAGGGGCAGAGAGAAAATCTTCCACTGACTTCACCTGTAATTGAAAGAACTAGATTTTCTCCTGTGGGTTTCTTCTTCAATTCAAGCCCTACATCCCTTCAGAAAACAAACATGCATACCTAACCAAGCTTACTACAAAGTATCAAGACATGTTTATAACATCTATACAAGTAAGGAAAAGAACCAATTAATATTTCTCTTTTATAGAAATGCATGCAAACTAAAAACACAGCCTGAGCCTCGTTCAAAGTCTCTCAGAACACATTAGCAGGAGGTACAACAACAGAGCTGTTTCTCACCCTGCTCCACAATTTTCAGCTATCACCATAAGTCACAAGGCCCACGGTTGGAAGAAGGTGCATGTTCCACTTTATATACCACAGAGAGTTTCCACTGTGATGGTCCTAGGGCATTTAAACTATAGGAAATAGCTAGAGAGTACAGGGCCTACACTGGTACTTCTGCACAAGTACTGCATTCAGCCAGCTAACAGCGACATAGCTGCTGTAGCTTGAATCAGACCAGTCTATATGTAGCGATAAGGAGAGTATAATATGTGAATGAATGTCATAAGTGTAGGTGATAGTCTGAGAAGATAGTCTGTACTAACAGACACTTTAAGAAGAGGTTAAATGAGGTCCCACAATACTTCAACTATATTTCAACTGTGCTCCTAACTTTCCAGACTTCAACCCCATGCCTTATCTGCAGTCTCACCCTGAAACATCCTTCTACTATGCCAGCCCCCTTCTCCTATTGGTGATGTCCCCCTGGGGCTCCTATTTTGGGGAAGAGTCCAGGCTGGGCTGTTCAACCTTCACTCTCTTCGACTTTCTAAACTTCAAAGCCATGCCATTGGCACTGAGTACCTTCACTTTCCCCCTTTCTCCTTTCCAGTTCCTTCTCTGTGTGTGGTCTTTCCCCATTAGACTGTAAGTTCCTTGAGGGCAAGGACTTTGCATATCTTCAGTGCTTAGCACAGCATCTAGTACATAGTGAGGGTTTAATACATACTTGCGGCCTGCCACAGGTAGATAATGTTGCACACACTGTCATGTGTTCGTTGTCTACTGGTTGGGATTAACTCTTTTTCTTTTATAACATAAGGGTTTGTCTATAGGGAGGGGCTGCATATTGGTAAATGACTGCAGTAGAAAAACAAAAGGCATCAATAAATGCTTAAAATGAGCCCCAAAATAATTGACAGGGTACCCTCATGTCCAAATTATGTGGTAGGACATACTCATCTCTCTCAATGACAAAGTGAAACACTGGAAGGGGAGAAAAGTTATACACCAAGAATGTGAGGTATAAAGGAAAAGGCTAAAGGATGCAGTTGATGGAGTGTCTATTAGGCTGGAACCTAGCTCTTTTTTTCCCCTTTTTGTCTTTATCATGGTTAATGAGGGTGTTCATGGATGTCTATGTTGCCTCTGGGTCAAGGCTCATGCTACTCCATCATCCACATACAACACAAATGTGAATTAGCTGGGTAAGTGATGAAGCTGTTTCACAGCAAGGTGAGAACTGTCTGTCTGAATTGTACTGGCTGAATTTCTTTTCATTTTCCCATCCCTAGGGAACGTTTGCCCAGTGATGGGCATCAGAATGTGACAGATGTTGAATTACTCTGTCTTTCAACATGGTCCTGCTCTCAAGAGGGATGCTTGCTTCTTTCTCAGACCCCATCAATTAGTTACTTAAGCAGTGAGAGAGGAGAGGCAGCTAAAATAATCTTCAATGAAAACAGGAAACAACTGTCTCCAATGACTAGAATGCAAGTTATAAATTAAAAACAATCCATTGAGGAAAAAAATAAAACACTTGCCTCCAATTGATAGTAAGCAGCTATTGTTCAGGTTCCACAGAAAAAATGAGAGAGATCCCAAAAGCCCAAGGCCAGCCAAGCACATTTTGCTAAAGTGAAAGAATAGAGAAGTTCAAGGCCTTTATCAAGGTAAGTGAATGTGATTCAGTAGTAAAATTATTTTATGTTCAATGGACGAGGAAAGGCAAAAAAAAAACTTCTAGAAAGGCAAGTCCTACCACATGGCTGGTCACAACTTTCCATCTGCAGGAAGCTTCTCAGGAACACAGATCTTGACCTCACTCAACACGTGCGACTTCACATAAGTTATTTCTCTATAGATCTGTTTCCTCATCTATAAAAATGAAGTGGCTGAACCAGATCATGATCAAGGTCCCTAACAGCTCTAGCAATTTATAAATCCAGTGTTCATCCTTCCCTATTGATCAATGTGCCCAAGAAAAAAAGAAGAGAAAAAGTTTAGGTTAACCAAGCAAAGCCAGCAAGTTGGTACAGAATGTATATGACATGCTTATCATGTTCATATAATGTGCCCCTTGAAGGGTATGTATGCACGTGGTCACAGGAATATTCCAAATAGGCAGTGTTCACCATATGAAGTTGCTAAGTATTAAGACACCATAAATTAGCCTTAAATGCTACTATGATCAAGCTCAATGTAACCTTAAATATGTCTAGCCTCTACCCAGAACACACATCTCAGGCTCAACTAATGCAACAAATTAATAGGTGATCCAATTAGTGCAATCATTTGTATTGGTTAAAATAATTTCACTGGCAGCTGGGGAATGTTTCCCCAAGCATATTTTTTTTCCCTTTAAGTTCCTTAGCATACAAAATACAGTGCTCCTCCTATTTTATGAAGCCTCGGAATTTTCAGTTCTTTCCAAGAAAAGGCCTAACAAAGTTATGACACCCCATCTCAGTCTCCATGGCTTTTCACCTAGGCTTTCCTCCACGCCTGGAGTGCTCCCCTTCCTCCCGTCTACCTCCTAGCTTCCCTTAAGACTCAGATCTAATCCTATCTTCTGCAAAACGCCCTTTCCTTTCCCTGTTCCAGCACTGTTAGTGACTTCCCTCTTAGATTATCCACTATTTGTAAAATATATTATATTTAATATACTAATGAATAACTAAGTACATAGTTGTTTACATGTTATTTCCTCAGTAGGTAAGATGCTTTACGATAGAAGCCATTTTTTTATCTTTCTTTGTATCCTCAGATCATAATATAATGCTGGTACACAGTAAGCACTTAATAAATGTTTACTAAGTCTTGTACATTGTTGCCTTGTACATAGATGGAGCTTAATAATAAGTATCTGTTTGAACTGAAATCTTCTATAGAAAGTTCACCATTCCTAAGTGACTATTGTCACTTTGGAATCATAACTAGCCTCATCATTTGAGGAACATTCTCCTCACAAATCAAAACCCTGGAAGCATAATTTTTTCTTTTGGTTTTGTTTTTTAGCATTTTTGGAGATTGGGTCTCCCTATCTCACCTAGGCTGAAAGTGTAACAAGCCACTGACAGGCCTTATCCTAGAACTGGTGAGCACAGAAGCTTTAGTCTGCTCCATGTGGCCAACCTGAGCCAGTCTGCCCTTCCTGAAACAGCCTGTTGACCTTCGTTTTTTTATTTCATAGAAACCAATTTAGGCTTTTTGGTTTTTTGTTTTCAAATTACTACTTCAAAGTGCAAAAGACTCCGTCAAAGTGTTTAAAGGGTTAGATGGACATGACTATGCTCTTTAATTCAACTGTACCGAACAAAATTTTCAAAACAAGCAATACTTTACCATCCTTAAACTTCAGCACAAACACTCAGCCTTTTTCCCACCATTGGAAAGATAGGCTCAAAGGTTATTAGGAAGAAAAAATATGAAATGGCAAAGGAAAACAATGAAAATGAAAAATCATACCAATTACAGAATGTTAGAATTGGAAAATTTCTCATTCAACTTCCATATTTTGCAGATAAGGCCCAAAGATGTGAAACAACTACCTGAGGTGAAATAATAAAACAACTACCTGAGTGATAGTGTCAGCACTAGAAACCAATACCCTAAACCTTAGTCCATCACTCTCTGCATTATATCATGGGAAAATGACCAAAAAATTATCAGTCTTTTTCATCAAAAATGCACTTTACTATAATGAAGTGCTATTCATTATTGCCATCCACATCCCCAGGATACAAGCTCCTTTTTTCCCATTTGTATTTTATTTTATTTTTTTGGTGAGGCAATCGAGTTAAGTGACTTGACCAAGTTCACACAGTCAAACGTCTGAGGCCGGATTCGAACTCAGGTCATCCTGACTCCAAGGCAGGTGCTCTATCCACCTAGCTGCCCTTCCTTCCCTCCATTTTATGGGGAATTACTGAAAGTAAAAGCAGAGACAAAGCAATTTTCCAGAGGAAACAAGTACTATAAGTCACATTTGGATTTTCCTTCCTACTCCCCTGATTTTCTTTACCCTTACTCAGATTCTATGTGTCTCCTAAAGAAAAGAGATAAACACATATACATACATACATACATATATATATATATATATATGTACACACACACACACCCCCACAGCAAATATACCCAATAAAATGAAATATCAAAGGAAGGACATCTAACAAATACTTTATTATACAGTGGATGTCACACTTAAGAAGTGAGTAAGCTATAACCTGAAAGCATAATAGGTACTACTCCTAAGGAAGTTTGCCAGCTAAGCCCAGATGTTGTGGAAGAAAAATATTCTTTCGGCCTTCACTAAGATCAGATTCATTAAATTGCAAATCAGAAAGGTTATTTTGTCACCCACCTTTTATCAAGGTTTTAATAAAGAACCAATCTGTAATAAGAAGCAAATTAATGAAGAAAAAATAGTCATTCCCTGTGGGCCTGACATTTGAACAAACAAATGAGTCCAAGTGCAAAGCAGACTTGCTGTGTGCCTGAGTCTTTCTGACACTGCCTTTAGAGAAGTACTAATCACTTCTCAAGCAAAGGGGACATATCTAAAAAAATCCCTTTTAAAGGACCCAGTTTTTAGCCACTCTTCTTGCTAAAACTGGAAACCAGACACACTATTTCTATGCTCCCAGACTCTCCAGAGTACTAAAAGTATCTCATTTAAGTCTACAGCTCCAACTAAATTTAAAGGGTATTCCTCTAGCCAGCGGGGGGAAAAAAAGACACAGAGAGAAGAATAAGTCCTGGCTACTTTAGGAAAATAATCGTCACTCTGGCAGAAATGTGTACTTTTTTTTTTCACACTTTAACAGAACTATACTTATTTTGAAGTGCCAATTCTTGGTCAAAGCTTTGACATTTGTAGTTAAAAGAAAAAGATATTTAGAACTTTCTAAAGTCCTATTTTGCATTCTGAAAACTCAAGGGACTAGAGTACCCCCAAAAAATAAATAAATAACTGGCTTATTTCTCACTGTCTATCCAATCAACTGTCAATATGACCTTTCAGTTTGGATCATGAAGCTACTTAGAGACAAGGCACAGCCCATAGACTGCTGGCTCCAGATTCTGCTTTTGACACACACTTACTAGATGAATGACCCCAGGAAGTTCACAACTTTTCTGCACCTCATTTCCTCTTCTATAAAAGACAGGCAGTAATACCTCCAGTAATCACCTCACAAGGTCCTTATACGGTTCAAATGAGGTAATGTACATAGAGTACCTTGCAAACGCCAAAGAGCTCTATAAATTTTAGTTGTTGTTAATGTGTTACAATCTATAGTCAGGCTAAAGTGATGGTTCACAAAAGTTCCAAACACCACTGATCACAACTTTCTGTCCCTTCAAAAAAAAAAAAAAGGAGAAATGGTTTCCACTGCAATGATACTCTATTTCAGGGGTTCCTAATCTATTTTACTTTTTTTATATCATGGACCTCTTTGGCAAGCTGGTGAAACCTATGGACCCCTTCTCAGAAAAAAAAAAAAATGCTTTTAAATGTATAAGGTAAAATCAAATTATATAAGATTACAAAATAACACCAAGAAAAGATTGGTGGTTTCTGTTACTTTAAAAAAAAATCATTGTACAAAATGAAACTAAAAACATTACCAAATAACCCTAGAATATATCAACAGAAGCATGATAGAGGACCGAAAGGCCTTTCTGTTTACTGAACAGCTATCAGACCTTTATTAATAATATTTTGAACATTCCAGAGAGGATGTAAACACACTGTAGAGTCCAGAATGGTTGAGGGTTGAAAGGTTAAATAATAGTCTTCCTTAGGAGAGAAAATAATGTGATCTTGAGAAATAGTCTGAAAAAGGGAGAACAATCATCATCTTCAAGTCTGCAAAGGCATTTATTAAAAAGAAGATGACAACCACCTATTTCCTATTTCTATTTAGGAAAGGATACAAGAAAAACAGACTTAAACCTCAGTACAAACACTTCAGGCTGCATTCATCCAGGACAGGTGCAAGTACCAGGTCGCAGTATGCTACACCTACCTAATCATTCTGCTTATTATCCTAACCATAAAATCCCAGAATTATGGAATTTGTGAGTTGGAAGGGAACTCAAAAGCAAAACCGCCCAAACCCCAACCCCCCAAAAAAGGAACCCTATTTTAACCAAATGGTCATCCAGACAAGCTGAAGGCATCCAAGGATGGGAAGCCCACCACCTCACCAGCTAGGGCCTTCCACTTTTGGGCAGCTCTTACCGTCAGAAAGCCATTTTCCTGACCTCAACGGGCAATTGCCTCTTTGTAGCTTCTAGTTATTTGCTTCCTGTTTTGTTCTCTGGGACCAAACCAAACAAGTTTAATAAGAATTCTCCAAATACTAAAAATTATTATTGTGTCCTCCCCTGAATCTCCTCTTCTCTGGGTTAAACATGCCCACTTGGTTCCCTCAGCCAATTCTCACATCATATAGGCTCAAGGCCCTTCCAGTTCATGTGCATCATCACATGAGTGCTTTGGTTGGGACTGGGAAAGATTAGGCAGATGAGCCAAATCAACAGCCCCAGGACACCTGTGCCTGCAAAGAGGTAGCCCTGAGAGCTTTCAGATCCTTTTCAGAATCAGATCTTCATGGACAGGTCAGAATCACCATTTTGGGTCCACTGTGGGGTAGGAAGATGGATTAAGTGATTTAGAGATTTAACAATCTCATTCCAATCTTTGTTTTGGGGGGGGGCAAAAGTAAAACTCTTTCTATTCTCAGGGACCTAGTAATTTCCCTTCGTCCTTCCAGATAGTCTTTACATAATAGTTTTGTTTATGTCAGTTCAAACATGGAACACCTGAATGTAAAGCTATAAATAGTGCTGGAAGAGAACTTGTTTCAATTATACCCCATCAGCATTTTTGTATCACACTGAAAAACAGACCCCAGCACTTGTTCTACACTGAGCCCTTGTACAACTGCTTTGTAAATACAGTGAGAGAATAATGGCATGAATTTTTGAAGTCCAGACTGGAAAATATTCCCCATCGAATAGCCTTCTGTACTGAATGAGTAAAACAGAACCACTGGGATGAGTTCCCAGCATGTTGTACTGTGCCTTCTGCAGCTACAGCAGGGTCACTCAGTTGATTTCCATCATGCGTAGATAGACCCTAAGTCACCCAGAAAATTTTACATGAACACAATGAAGGCATTTATGATATACTCTCTGCCCATAGGTCAAACTCTTATGTTTACTTCAATATTTCAAGAATTGGTAATTTCATCACTGAGGCTACTTACTCCACTTATGCAGAGCATAGCCTTTCTGTAACATAGCAGATAGTCTTTGATTATTGCTGTACCCTAAAAATTCACCCCTTGCTGCCAAACTGATAAGAAATCTATCTGATTGGTTAAACTGATATTTGATAATAGCCTATAAAAGGTCTGTACTTGAAGCCTTTCCTGCTTGGTAGAACTCAACATGTCCCAAATCAAACCTATCTTTCCCCTATACCAATAAGGATTCTCCCATTTTAAATACACTATTTCTGTTTGTTGTACCATCATTCTTCTATTTTCCAAGGCCAGAGATCATGGGAATAACTTTGATTCCTCCCTCTCCATCATCCCCAACAGTAAATCAGTCACCAAGGTCTGCTGCTTCATGTTCTTTTTCTTTTCCATTCCACTCCTATCATCCTAGTCCATCCCCTCATTATCTAACACCTAGATTAACAGAACAGGTATCTAGCTTCTCTAGGATTTCCTCTTCACTCCAAACCATTCTGTATAGTGTTTCAAGATCAACTACTCTACAGCACCACTTTGATTTTGTCACCTCCATTAAAAAAAAAAAAAACAACAACTCTATAATGGCCGAGTTATTATCTTATCCTATTAAATCCAAATTCCTCTTCTTGGTTTTCAAGACCCTCTACAATCTCTCTCTATCCATAACCTATTCTAACTCTCCCTAACTAAGCCAATATCTCAATATTCCCAGTACCTCAACTCTACACTTTAGTAGACTGGTCCACTCATCCCTCTCCCCACCGCCACCCTGCTCCACACACACACATTGCTAGTTTCTACCTTTTTCTTTTTCTTTAGGCAATTGGGATTAAGTGACTTGCCAGGGTTACACAGCTAGTAAGTGTCAAGTGTTTGGTCTGAGGCTGGATTTAAACTCGGGTCCTCTTGACTTCAGGGATGGTGCTCTATCCACTGTGCAGTTTCTACCTTTTTCAAGACCCTCCTCTTCCACCAGCCTTTCTCAGCTACTTCAAACCTACTCTCATTCTCTGAAATCTGACTGTATTTATGGAAAGTATAATAGTTGAGCTCCCAATTCTAATTCTTTTATGTGTTTATTCTTGTAATTTTTTTTAACATAAGACCCTTGAGGAGAAAAGACAATGTCTTATCTCTGGCACCTACCACAGCACTGGGAACATAGTAGGCATTCTATAAATACTTGATTTAATTCCATTCAACAAGTATTTATTAAGCAGCTATTGGGTGCCAGGCACTGTGGATATAAATAAACAAAACAGTCGCTGTACCTAGGGACAATTCATTCTATGAGAGGATAACAATACAGACAAGTATGTTCATAATACTTGTGTGTGTTCACACACGCATATACACAAAATAAGTATAAAATAATGGGGGGTGGAGGAAGCACTAACAAATGTGGGAATCAGGAAAGGCTTCTAGGAGGCACTTGAGCAGACCCATGAAAGGAAGCTAGCGATTCAGAGACGAGAAGGGAAAGCATTTCAGTATCTGGAGAACAGTCTGAGTAAAAAGGCACAAGCACAGGAGATGGAATGTTGCATATAACAACAAGTAGTCTGGTTAGGTAGAAATGTATAGTACATAACGGGGAGAAATGTAAGATCAGACTACACAGGAGACAGACTGAGGAGGGCATTATTAGATGTTAAACAAAGGAGTTTGTAATTTCTGCAAGAAGCAATAGGGAACCTCTACAGCTTTTTGAACAAGGGATCGTGGTCATTCCTTAGCTTTAGCAACTGAAATTTGGCCACTATATGGAAGATGGAATGATTTACTGATAGGTCTCTGAGTGCTTTGACTTGGTCCCATGCTACAGATTTCTGAGGAAAGGACAACCAAGTGTAAGGGAAAAAATCAGGTTACCAAAAGTAATTAACACTGCTCTTGGAGAATTATGAGGTTTTGGTTCTGCTCAGAATTTAAGTAGTAGGCACAGCTGGATAAAACAGAAAGTGCACAGAACTTGGAGTCACAGGACATGAGCTAATGGTTCTGATACTTATTACCTGTCTGACATGGTCAAGTCATTTAAATCAGGGCTTCAGTTTCCTGCCCTATAAAACAGTGGGAGGATTGGCTGGAGTAGATTACCTCTAAGGGCAGTTTTCAGCTCTCCATCTATGGTTCTAGTAAAATGAGAACTAGATTTTCTTGAACTCTGTTGAATTTACTTCAGAAACTAAAGTAAAGCGGTATCGAGGAAGCTCATCTATGTTTAATCAAAGTTATACACTTTAACTCACGTATTTGGATTAGATATTTGATCTCCTCTATTTGCAAAGTTCACAATCTTGGTGGGAAAACTCTTTGAAGCATTCCCAATTACATTAATTTATTGGAAAGGTTGGTCAAAGAATTGCTTCAGAAATTCTGCCAAACTTAACTTTTTATTGTTTTAGTTAGAGTGTCTCAAGAACTATGTCACTGTTCAATAATGTTTTGGTTAAAAACCCTTGTGCCTCCAGCTAGACTCTGATAAGGATTGCTTTACCTACACGATCATACCAGAAGAAATGAGAACACAGGCTATAGGCATTGCCAGAAAACTAAAAGAACATAAAATTACTGACTGGCTTAGAATATTTTTCTTCATTTTAATTGCTGGTTTCAGATATTACTAGACAACTTGCCAATTTATACATTTCTTAAATCTTTTAATTTGGCCTGAAATATACACAATATTTTTATAGCCTAATAACAGTTCTAAGATTCAGTTATCTCATACAAACATTTTTAAACTGACAAGTGGTACAGGAAACATAGTTTCATTATGCTTTTTAAAATATTTCTTATATTTTAAAACATGGCAGATATCAATTAATAAATTTTCACTGTGTTCTAACTGGCATGAATAAATAACAATTTATTAAGCACTTACTATGTGCCAGGTACTGTGCTAAGCACAGGGGATACAATTCAAAAAGCAAAAAATAGCTTTGTGAGCTTATATTCTAATTGGGAAAAGACAACACATAAAGAGGAGTGAATGAGAGCAGCCAGGGAGTGGTTTTATGGTCTCAGAAGGCACCAAGATGGTGAATGGATTCATAAGGAAGGGTGGAGCATAAAAGCATGTAGGAAAGCAGCTGCAGTGCTTTCAAAAAAGAGATTCCCATGTTCTTAAATCTGGCCAATACCAATAAATCAAAAGCTGCATCCTGATATTTCGGATGTGGTTGAGAACTTCTATTTTTTAAAAACAGTTTTCAAAACAAGTTAAGTACTAGACAAAAACTGGATACTTAGAAGAACATGGAAAAAATTTATCACCACTTACAGCTAATGACACCACAGTAAAATTATTAAAAGACTTGCAATTAAATGATTAGTAACTGAATGTAAGAATCATAGAGTTGATAAACCAGTAGTGTCAAACTCAAGTAGAAATGGATCCCTGACGGCTACACATGTGACTTAGGAAACCACAAATTAACATTATCTATGTTACATTGTATTTTTAATTTGTCAAACATTTCCCAATTACATTTTAATGTGGCTCATGCCACATGCTGGAGTTCTGCAGGCCCTTGTGGCTTCCAGTGGCTGAGAATTTGATACCTCTACAATAAACAACGGGTTATCCTGAAAAGTTTTATAAAATGATTAATGGATGAAAATAAGGGCATTAACAAGAAGGAATCTCAGAGGAGAGTGCCCCATAATGATAAGGATTACATAAGGATTAGTAGAAAGAACTGAGTAGGTTAAGCCTGAAGAGAAACCTTGGGGGAATAGGATAGGGGTGGTGGGATACGGTATGGTAAAGAAGAAAAGGGCTCTGGATCCAGGGTCAGAAGACCTGGGTTCTAACCTCAGCTTTGCCAATCACAAACTGAGTAACCTTGGCCAAGTCTTTTACATAGTTGTTTGCATATTGTCTACTCCGTTAGAATGTGAGTTCCTCAGGTGCAAGGACTAATTTTTCTTTTCCCTTTCTTGTAACCCCACCAGTTAGCACAATTAACACCTGGTAAGTGCTTAATAAATGCTTGTTGAGTTGACTTAACCCTCCAAGCCTCAGTATCCTTTTCTGTGGAGGTGCTAGGTACCTTTTAGCTTTGTAGCTCTGATTCTATGATTTTCTGGACTGTCTTCACATTTCTGAAGCATTGTCATATGGCCCCAGCAGACAGAAGTAGAACCAATGTCTATAAGTTTCAGAGGGGTTTATTTTTAATTCATCAACATTTTATCAGGACTGTCCCTAAAAGGAATAGCTGCCCTTGCGGATGGTGAGTTTTGTATTACTGGCCATTTTCAAGCAAAGACTAGATGGCCACTTTTTTCCCTCAATTAGGTGGTGAACTCCTTGAGAGCAAGGACTGTGTGTGTGTGTGTGTGTGTGTGTGTGTGTGTGTGTGTGTGTGTTTTGTCTTTCTTTATATCCCTTAGCACAGTACCTGGTACATGGTATTTGCTTAATAAATGCTTGTTGATAGGTTATGTTGATAGGATATGTTAAAGGGTAGGAGTTGGATTTAGATGACAAATTCTACAACTATATTATTGTATGAAATATGCATAAAACATTGTTATGACAACAAGGAATATCTGGGAGAATGAAATATATATGTCTGTATGTATGTACATTGTGTGTATACACACACACACATATTTGTTGTTGTTGTTGAGTCATTTTTCAATCCTTCAGACTCTTCGTGACCCCATTTGGAGTTTTCTTGGCAAAGATACTGGAGTGGTTTGCCATTTCCTTCTCCAGCTCATTCTACAGATGAGGAAACTTGGGCAAACAGGGTTAAGTGACTTGCCCAGGGTCACACAGCTAGTAAGTGTCTGAGGCCTTATTTGAACTAAGGAGGATAAGTCTTCCTGACTCCAGGGCTGGCCTCTATCCACTGCACACCTAGATGCTCTGTATGTAATATCAAAATGAGTCACCAGAAAGGAGGAAATAAAGGAGGAAAGACTTCTAGAGTAATACCGTACTTTCTGAGGCTACCAATATTCACTGCCAACAAAGATACCAAGTTGTGATTTTGACTCATAAAAACTACATGTTCAACTTTTAAAAAACTATTTGAGAAGAAGCATGATGTAGTGGACAGAGAGTCAGCTTCAGAGTTAGGAAGTGCTGGGTTCAAATCTTAACTCTGCCAATTGCTATCTGAACGATCCTGAGCAAATCACTTAAAATGAACTACCCGTCACCCGCACACTAGGCACCTCCCTCAACTTGAAGCCACAGAATGTTACTGTCCATTTATACAGTTAAAGGAAGGTCTTTGACTAGGAGTTAGTTCCCTATACCACTGAACTCACAAGTCCATACCAAAAACAATTTCTTTGAAAGATTGACTTAGCAGTTCTTGGTATTTCTGAAAAGATTCAGTAAAAAGATTTTTGTCACTCCATTTAATGTTAAATGTTTGGGCAAGAAGACCTGAGATATCAATCTACCTAATCCAGAGGTGTCAAACACATCCACACAAATGAGATTAAAGTAAAATTGGGAAATACTGGATAAAATAAATAAAAATAAACCATAGATAACATTACATTTTAAAACGAAGTCAATATGTAGTTCAAAAGGATCCTTATGTACAGATTTATGGCATTTGAGTTTGACCCCACAGATCTAGTCCAACTCCTTGATTTTATAGATGAGAAATTGAGACCCAGAGAGGTTAAAGGACTTAACAAAATGTTATAGAAGACAGGCTGAAAATCATGGCTTCTAATTTCCCATCCAGTGCTATTTCCAATATAATGAGATGACTCCTTTCACAGTTTATATTTTTCTTACTTTCTTTATGAACTTCACACCTGACTATGAACATGCCAACATAAAAACCACAAGAAAGAAATCACAACAAATGGATAGTATTTTATTCATTACCTCACTGTCTGTCAATGAAGCTCGACATTTTAATTACTGAGAGCACACTCTGTAAATTTCTGTAATTAAAGGGGGGGAAAGCATGTAATGAGGAGGCTCTGGTTAATCTAAGCTTTTATTCTCATATATCCCATAAAAATTTATAAAGAATAAGAAAGGTTGCCTTCAAATGGACTAATGATGCTTTCAGGGAATGCAAGCGGTTTGATTTGGGCATTTTTTGATAAGTGTTTGTTATGGCAAAACAAAGTATAAGGTTTTTTTTTAATGCATGAATGTTAATAAAATGTTTTTTTTTTAAATTCTCCAAATTCCCAAGGGTCCTTGCTGTTGTTTAGTCATTTCAGTTGTGTCCAATTCTTTATGACCCTCCATTTGGGGTTTTCTTGGAAAAGATACTGGATTGGCTTGCCATTTCCTTCTCCAACTCATTTTAGAGATGAAGAAAGTGAGGCAAACAGGTTTAAGTGACTTGCCCAGGGTCACATAGCTAGTAAGTAGATTTCAACTCAGGTCCTTCTAACTCCAGGGCCAGCACTCTATCCACTGTGTCACCTAACCATTCCCCCAAAGGTCCTAGTCTTATCCTTTTTCCCACTACATTTCCTGAACTTCTATTGTAGTAATTGAAATATCCAAATAGGAGAAACGCCTTAACAGAAGAAAGGTCAAATGCATTTTTATTTCCTTAATATCTAGAACTCCATGGTCAACTATCTTACGAAGGAATGATTCATTTCCATTTGACTATTATAACCTCTCCCAGGTAATTAAGGCTTGGAGAGCCACTAGACAGTACTGACAACCTAACACTGTAAGTGACTGTAAATAATACTGATTGACTTTCATTAACAGCTAACAGCAAGCTGTGTTGAACAAGAAAATGCAATTAAAATATACAGTGTTGTCCTTTCCCAATCCCTCTTAATTCCAGTGCCTTCCGTCTATTGATTTCCTATTTATCCTGTAGGTAGCTTGTTTGTACATAGTTGTTTGCAAGTTATCTCCCTAATTAGACTGTAAGTTCCTCAAGGGCAGAGCCTATCTTTTGCCTGTGGAGTGCTTAGCATAGTACTTACACATAGTAGGCACTTAATAAATGTTTCCTGAGAGTTGAACATCAGTTATTATTGTTAGAATGCACCTGGTTTAAAATTGTACTTTCACATTATATACAAGAACAAAAGAATGATAGACAGATAGTAGGATGGTCAAAATGTTGGCTGGCTTTGGAATCATACCGCAACTACTTACTTATCTTTTGGGGCAGGGGAAGGATTTCAGGAACATTGTTGAATGACAGAGGCAGATCAGAAAATTAAGCAAATCTCTTGGGGAACGTCAGAAAGAGAAATTAAAAGTTGGGAGATTAGAAATAAAATAGCATGACAGCTTTTTCCCTTAATCTTGTGGACATCCTAATTAAGGCAAGTTTGAGGAAATAATTAAGGCAAGTCACAACAAATTCTGAAAAACAAAAATATTTGCCATTCATGAGGAGGTTACCATAATAAATGCCTATTTAGGTAAGATTCAAACAGCTAGGAAGCTGAAATAGCTGAGGGATTTTTTTTTTCTGCAATGGACTTTAAAAGGAAAGATAAATAATAAGTAAACAAGATACTATGCTAGGTTTATCTGGTTTTCTTCCTTTTTCCCCCTAAGCTGAGAGTATGTCCTGGGTTCTAGTGTAAGCTCTGACACCAAGAAAGTATATAGCTCTGGGCAAGCCATTTAATGGCTTGGCTTCTTCAATTTCTGCTTCTGTAAAATAGAACTCAATCTGAGGAAAGTGTTTTGTGAAGTGCCATGTATGTATGAATACATTATTAATACTCATAAATATGATACTGGAGCACTAGAGGATCATGAAATGCCATCTAATTTATCCTAAAAGAAGATCAGGGATATAGTCTTAGAATTTTTGAGGTATAGAGATTATTTAATTAAATCTACTCACTTTACAAATGAAGAAACCTGTGCTTAGAGATAAGAGAGTTAAGGTGACACAGTCAGTGGAGGAACTATGACCAAATGCCAGATTTCCTCAATTCCGGTTCAGAGTTCTTTTTCCTCTTATGTTTTTATTGCCTGTAGGCTTAGTTCTGAGAGCTGAACAAGTCATGGCATATGATTATGATGGTGTGCTATTGTGCTATAAGAAATGACGAGACAGGTGGTTTCAGAAAAAACATGGCAAGACCTGTATGAACTGAGAAGAACCAGGAGTTCATCGTACACAGTAACAGCAATGATGAGCAACTGTGAAAGAAATGGCTACTGTGATCAATGATTCAAGACAATTCCAAAGGGCTCACGATGAAAAAATGCTATCCACCTCCAGAGAGAGAACTGAGGAACTCTGTATGCAAATTTAAGTATAATTTTCTCATTTTTTTTTGCTTTTTTTCTGTGATAAGCCTAATATGGAAATATGGATATTTGTAAAGTTTTCTGCAAACCTTAAAGTACCACATAAATGCTAGCTATTATTACTACTGTTATTGCTAAAATAAAAAAATCAATAAAATTGATTTTAACTAGAAAGTCATAAAAAAATATGTTCAGTAAACTTAACTAATTTAGACAAATCTACATTTCTAAATTTCATTGAACAGTACTGCAAGTCAGCTTGGGCTCCTAAAAAGTGAAATGTTTATTTCTGATTTTTTGTTTTAAGAGTTTTTTCTCAGGTAATAAAATGTTTCTTAAGGAGAATATTTTCTAGGAAGATCCTGTATCCCCATCTCAAGTGTGTAAACACTACTGTTTCAATGTAGCTTTCCATTTCAATTCAGTTATAGCTTCCAAATTTTTCTTACCTTCCCTCCTATTTCCTTTGATTCACAAAGAATAGTTTGAGAAAGCAAATATTTTGAATCTTAACATAGCCACAAAGCAAAGTACATTTGTAATTCCAGAGAACACCAAAGGAGTCTTACCTATAAATCACAAGAGTTAACACATCCCTTCAGTAGCCTTCCCCCACACACCAAGACTAAAAATGATGTCCCCAGGGCTGCTACACTGAACTTCAGCCAAGTTCAAGAGCTTAATTACAATTTTATATCTTTTCTACTTAACACAGCAATACTTTGGATTCTTTTACAGCAACCAATATTTACTTGCTTCAAGGGTTAACACATAACCCTGACCATTAATAGAGGAGGGAAATGACACCGGAATTCTGAGAAAATAGCTGCTGAACATCACTAAGCAGATGAATATGTAACCTAATTTGTTGTTGTTGTTCAGTCCTATCTGACTCTTCATAACCCCATTTGGGGTTTTCTTGGCAAAGATACTGGAATGGTTTGCCATTTCCTTCTCCAACTCATCTTACAAATGAGGAAACTGAGGTAAGTAAACAGGGTTAAGTGACTTGCCCAGGGTCACACAGCTAGTGTCTGAGGCCACATTTGAACTCAGGTCTTTCTTCATCCACTGCACCACCTAGCTATCCTATAACCTAATTATGTGAACTTAAATAATAAAGGAAATGTGTGACTAGAGACTATGTGTGGAAGTAGTCTCATTACTGCATAACCATGCTTTATATATTGTTCTATACCATTAAAAATCCAGAGCTTCTAAAAAGAAGAAGTGGCTTTGGTAACTTCATCTCTGAAACTCCACCAACTGGCTTAATCCCTTATCTTGTACCATTTTGATTGTTAACAAAGCACTTTCACTTCTACTACTTTGCACTATTTTCAAAATAATCCTATGAGGTAAGTAAAAACACATGCTTTCTGGACAATCATGTGAAAATTCTGAATTTATAGTCTACAAATCGGAAGCTAGTCTTCCCCTCCCCCCGACTTCCCAATCCTGTCTAACCCCTACCCACCAGTCATCACATTTCCATCGTCAAAGGAAAGAAACTCTTTCCTCAAGCCTAATAGAGAGGATAGAAAGTATCTTTTCCTAGAACTTTTCAATTGATGAATGTTATAATCTGATGAAAAAGAGTTAGCTTACTCTTTTCCCCAGAAGATCAAAAGGACTAGATTAAACTGCCTAAACAGTAATGGCCTCTTTCTTATGGACTACCTTATTAACTTGTCTTCCATTTTAAAAAGTTTCATAATTTTTTACTTCCCACTGCACAAATCTATAACTTGTGAATTTTTATTATATATTACAAATAAATAAAGATGAAATCTTAAACTGTAGGACACATGAGAAATGGAGCAACACCAAGCAGGTCCAAAGTCAAGTAAAGACTTTTACTTAAAATATAAATTGAGGTAAGCGGATCTTTTTGACTTGAATTATGCAGATAATCACCTTGATTTTCGACTTTACATATAAAGCCTTCTTCACTGCTCTAGCCTATAACCATCTTTCCTTTCTCCAAATTTCTCTGGCACTCATTCAGCACAACACAGTTCAGTGTTCATTTTCCTGTTTCATCTGTGTATGTCTAGTTTGTCTTCCCCACTAGATCGTATAGTTTGTATGCTCCTTGAGGGTCAAGAGTCAAGTTCTCTATTTGGATTTGCTATTCTCCATAGCCCCTTGGGGCCAGCTGGAATCCTGACCTGGAATCAGGAAGACTCATCTTCCTGAATTCAAATCCAGCCTCAGACACTTACTAGCCATGTGATCATGGGCAAGTCACTTAATCCTATTTGCCTCAGTTCCTCATCTGTAAAATGAGCTGGAGAAGGAAATGGCAAACCATTCCAGTATCTTTTCCAAGAAAACGCCAAATGGGGTCACAAAGAGTCAGACAGGACTGAAAAGACTGAACAACAACAAAAACAGCATCTAGAGAAGGTTGGGAACATATGAGATGCAAATACTTGGTTACTCTTATGACGTCTAGATGTGAATCAAGCTGAAAATAAAACATCCTTTGGAATCTTTTCTCAGATCTCCTTTTCAAGATACTTCTAAGATACATATTAATGCCGAGTAATGATAAGAACTAGATTTACAAAAGGACCTATAGGTACATAAATATTCATAGCAGATCTTTTCTGGGGGTAAAGAATTAGAAACTGAGAGGATGCACATCAATTGGGGAATGGCTGAATAAGTTGTGGTATGTAATTATGATGGAATACTACTGTAACTGTACTATAAGAAATGATGAGCAGGATGCTCTCAGAAAAACCTAGAAAGACTTACATGGGTTAATGCAAAGTGAAATGTACTGGGTACAAAGTAACAGTGATATTGTAAGATGATTAGCTGTGAATGATTTAGCTATTCTTCAGCAATACAAGAATCCATGACAACTCTGAAGGACTTACAATGAAAAATGCCATCCATCCCCAGAGAAAGAACTGATGGTGTTTGAATACAGATTGAAGCAACTTTTGGGTTTTTTTTCCACTTTATTTTTCTTGAATTTTTGTCTACGTTTTCTTTCACAACATGACTATTATGGATATGTTTTGCATGACTACACATATATATCCTATATGCAATTGCTTGCCTTCTCAATGAGGGGGGCTGGTGAGGGAGAAAGGGAGAGAATTTGGAACTCAAAGTTTTAAAAACAAATGTTAAAAAAAATAAGAACTTAGATTTACAGTTGAAAAGATCTTGGCAATAATCCAGTCCCAATCCCCTATTAGATAATATATCCAGTTGTTCTCTTTCTGTCCACCACCTCCCACCCACCCCAGTGGAATGTAAGCTCCTTGAGGGCAGACACTGTGTCATTTTATTCTTTGTGTCCATAGTACAGAGCAAAGTGTCTTACATTCTGGCTCTTAATACATGTTAAATTGAATCTCTGAACTGAATTTTAAGGGATGAGAGAAGTGATTTGTCTAGCAGGGGTGGGGAACCTGCAGCCTCAAGGTCACTTGTGGCCTTCTAGGTCCTTGGGTATGGCCTTTTGACTGAGTTTTACAGAACAAATCCTTTTTTTTTAATTAATTTATTTTGATTTATCAACAATCACTTCCATAAGCTTTTGAGTTTTAAATTTTCCTCTCCCTCCCTCCCCAATCTGATATAGGCTATACATATACATTCCTATTAAAGATATTTTCACATAACAAATCCTTTTATTAAGAGGAATCCTTCTGTGAAGTTTGGATTCAGTCAAAGGGCTACACTTAAGAACCTAGAGGGCCACATGTGGCCCTGGGGCTGCAGGTTCCTCACCCCTGGAAGTCACAAAGATAGTAAAGCTGGGATTCAAATTCAGGTATTCTAATTCCAAATCCAGTGCTCCTTTACATCTTAATGCCTCTTAGGAGGTAAGTGAATGGAGAAAGACAGAAAACACAAAGCTATAGCTAACCTAAATTTAGAATGTAGCTTCAGATCATTGAAACAGCATGCTGGGGTATAATGTATTACAACCCCTTCTTTACACAGAAGGGGACAATGCCTGAACAAAGGCAGATGAAAAAGAAGAGACAAAGGGTCAAATTTTTATTTCTAGTTGAACCCTGTGTATCTTTTCCTTTGAAGTTAATAGGAATTCCACATAAAGGAAAGGAGCTAAGAAAGGGTTCAGAGTCTAGGAAGGTATGAGAAACAACCAAATGTAAAAACCTAAATCCAATTAGTTTTGAGTTCTCCAGAGAATAGAAGAGAGGAAAGAAAAGAAGGAACAGGAAAAGGAAGATAAGAGAAAACAAACTTTCGGAGTTAGGTTCATTTAGTCAAAGACACAGGGAAAACTCCACTGTTGCATACTATTTTTCACTATGTCTCAAAAGCCAGATAATGGTGATGACTTCCTGGAACATTGGGAAATGACATCGCCTAGCTCCAAACTCACTTTTGTTGAAGTAAAAATAAAATGTTTGTGATGCTATTGTGTGTCATTTTTATAATTAGCCTCTTCATTCACTATTGGCAACTATTGCCTTGAGCATTAGGATAAAGTCTAGCACCCAGCCAAGAATATTAGCACTGAGCTTGGAGTTTCATTCTAAAAGGCTGTCAGAATGGATACTTCAAAAGAAATGACTCGCATGCATGGACTAGGTCATGCTGATACTTCTTCACTGTATTATAATCCTTTTCATCTGGGTCTTTTTAAAGCAAGCTTATTACTTCCTTTCATGCAATGCTAAGCTGAGTAAATGACTACAGCCAATGAAATATGCAGTTTGACAGAATGGGTTCATACCTTCATCACTAAAACCCAATAAATTCAGGCAATTTTTAAAAATGTGAAAATATGCCACCAAAAAAGTATGTATGCAAGCATCAGTCTTCACAATTTAAAAATCCTTCAAAGTTCTCTTTAAACCACAGCTTCATCTGAGACTTTGAAGTCTACCATTCAAAAGTGTTCTATTTCCCCTATCAAATATTCTTTTATCTCAAAAACTCTAAACATTGTATTGCTGTTTTAAAATTCAGAGCAAACTTAACATTCACTAGTTTTTTCTTGATGAGAGGAGGAATAATGGTCAATTTCATTCAATGGAGAGTAATGCAGAAAAAAGATTTAAATAATCTCTCTCCTACTCCATAAAACAGACTTTGCATGACATTAGCCAAGTCCTAATAAACAACATCTTGGAAGAGAACCACACAATGAGTTACTAAGAAAATTCTGCCTATTGTGCCCATTGATAAACCAGTTAGCTTCTAAACCCAAATCATGTGAGAAGATAAGCTATTACTGATTTCAAATTATGGCATTATGGAATAGCAAGTATGTTTTCTAAGCAAAGTCAAACAGTGTACAGTATACACAAGTCTGCATTTCTACTAACATATGCCTCAGGATCCATAGAAAATATACAGCGACATGATTCAAATTTGCAGGAATAAGAGCCATTCCCCAATTGATAAATAATCAATTGATATGAATAGGCAGTTTTCTGAGAAAGATATCCAAGCTATCAACAGCCACATGCAAAAATGCTCCAAATCACTAATAATTGAAGAAATATAAATTAAAGCAACTCTTGAGGTTCCACCTTATGCCCATCAGATTGTCAAAATTGAAGAAAATGGGAAAGTGACAAATGTTGAAAAGACTGTGAAAAAGCAGGTATATTAATAATCAAGTGACCATGACCTTAAAAATATTTCCTTCTCTAAGTTGGCCACTTAGTAGTTACAATGTTACATGCTCCACCATATGCTCTCATTGAGAAAACAGTCACCCTTCCACTAGGTAGATAGAATAAGATGGACTAATGCCTTGAAACAGTTCTGTTCATTTTAGATACAGATTATAAAATTACCTGCAGATTATAAAAACCTTCAAGTAGATTCTATTTCTATGGCTCTTACCTTCTCTAACACTGACATATTACAAAATGTCCAACTACAGGCAAATGTGGCAAGAACAGTAATCACTAGGTATAATTCTTTTATATCATGATTACCATTCCCTTGACTCCCTTCACATTTAAAGCGGATTCAATTCAAGTTTTTATTAGGTGCCTAATAGGTCCGGCATCGTGACAGGTGCTAGGAATACAAAGACAAAAAAACAAGTTTCAAGAAGCACACATGGGGGGGTGAATAAACAGTACATAAATAAGTAAATATAATTATGTACAGAAAACAAATAAGAAGTCATTTATTAATACTTGGGGGGGGGGGGTCAGGAAAGGTCTTTTTTAGAAGATGGTATTTGTGGTAAGCCTTGAATGCAGCTAGGGGTTCCAATAGTAAGAAGAGAAATGAGAGCATTTTTGCATAGAGAACAAAGGCCCATGGACAAGACAAGGAATGTCATGTACAAGGAACAGTGTGTAGGCCTGTTCAGCCAGAATGTGGTGTGGCCTCAAAGTTACTATACACACATGAAAACTGAAGCCTCACATGGACACTAAATAGTTTCAGTGTTTAGTAGAAATCTAGTTTGGACAGCTAAGGTGGCACAGTAGATAGAGCCCAGGGCTTGGATTCAGGAAGACCTGAATTAAAACAGATCTCAGACACTTATTAGCTATGTGACCCTGGGCAAGTCACTTAAACCTGTTTGCCTCAGCTTCCTCATCTGTAAAATGAGCTGGAGAAGGAAAGGGCATACCACTCCAGAATCTTTGCCAAGAAAACCTCAAATGGGGTCACAATGAGTCAGACATGACTGAGAAATGACTGAACCTCTCCTTTTGCAGAACACAGAGTTATTATCTGCCTTGGGTTGTACTAAGTTTCATTAGCAACAGCAGATATATACCGAAGACATGAACCTTGCCCTCATGGGGTTTATCATTGTTCCTATCCTGAAACTGTATCACTATTATGCCCTTTCCAAGAAAACTGAAGGAAAAAAAAACTCTCTTAAAAAAAAAAGTTAAGATTCACAGCAGCAAGTCACAGGAGTAGGAACATTCATATTATCCAATGTCTGCCTTAAGCACTGCCTGTGGGTTCCAAACAGATCAGAAACTGGCATGCCAAAACACTACACAAAAGATCCTGGTAAAGTAACCCCAGGAGGAAATCTACATATTCAGTTTTCTAATCCTAAGAGTCAGGAAAGTTTTTGGACCTGAAACCATGAAAATCTCAAAATAAATAATTCTTTTGAAAAATGTATTTGAATTCTAACCCAGTGGCAGAAGTGCTACTGCATAAAGTCACTTCCTAGGAATGACTTTATAATGCGCTCCTGGAGCCAGATTATTAAAGTGAATTGCATTAAGGCAAAAAAAAAAAAAAAAAAAAAAAGGGCAGGCCTGACACATGCAGGTACCTTTACACAAATTACAGCAGAAACCATCAAATGAGCCAACGAAGAGACAAAAATATAAAACAAACATTTATTGAGTACCTACTATGTTCAAGGCAGGCGCTAGGGGCAGAGCACATGGTGATAAAAATGAAAAACAGTTCCTGTCTTTAAAGGGCTTATGTTCAAGTACGGGATATAACAGTCCTTTATCAACAACAGTATCCTGGATATTAAGTCAGGAAGACTTAGGTTCAAATCCTGCCTCTGATATTTACTAGCTGTGCGAGTCATGTCTCTCAAACTGGGTTTTCTCTGAAGAATTAAAATAATGTTACCTATAACTTATCCCATTATATTTTTATAATACCTAAATAAGATAATACATGTAAAACACTTCTAAAATTTTTAAGCACTATGTAAATATCATCATTATAAGTTAATATATAAAGGCTTACAGGAGGAGGTGGTGCCTCAACTGAACCTTGAAAGATACTAAAGATTCTAAGAGGGGGAAGTGATGAGGGAGTGTATTCTAAGCATAGAAAACAGGCCTAGAGACGTAACATTGTATAGAAGAAAGGGCAACTAGGTCAGTTTAGCTAAAATAAAGAAGCAGGGTACAGGTCTTTTTAGGCAGCATCATATGAGCAGAGTAGCAAAATGCAACACAGTGAAACAAGTGGATCTCTTGCATTTGGAACTATTTGGCATCTCAGGATTCCAAGGCTTGACTCAGGTTTACGACCTACCACTTCAATCAAGTCTCTCCTATCAGAAAGTGATAACTCCTTCCTCCCAAATATTTCTTGTAATGTATTACCTATGGGACACTTACGATTTTCGTTCTTCTACTGTTTTATAGTTAACTTAAAATTCCTCAAGGTCAAGTTCATACTTCTTTGCTAGGTACTGTGAAGTATATGCATAGCCACAGGTGTGTAGATCAATATAGACAGACACATATCTATGTATGTGTTTCTGTGTATACATATATATATATATATATATATACACACATTATTTTTTACATTCAGTAATGTGCACTCAACCAAGTGTCTGTTGAAGGAACAAATAAATTCCTACAAAATACACCGAGCACAAAATTTCAACGACATTAACTCAGAAGGCAGAAACAGGGCTAAGACTTTATCAACGTCTCAAGCCAAACAAACCAGAAAACTGCTTGGAGGAAAGATTTTTTTTTTCCTTTATGAAAGTCTTCTCCAGCACATTACCCACTTGTTTCACCGTATTACAACACAGCCTACCAATCTGGCAAGGCTACAAAACCACTGATGTTTTTTGGCCCTTCCAGTTTCCCTCTTCCTCCCCTTCTCCAAATTCACTGGTCTTCCTGTAAGTCATAATGAAACATGACCTTCATTTCACTGTCACTGAACTAGCAATCTAACACAAAGTTTCATTTCAAAACAATGACATACTATGCACATCTAACAACAGGCAGCCCGATGTGGTGAATGAAGTTGTTTTTTACATGCATCTTAGGGCTATTCTTGCTACTTTTCTAGGTAATACTTTTATCCAATACTTTAATACTTTAAATCCAATTTGATACTAGGACATATAAGGACCTGATACTTAGTTATATAGTAGGTAAACTTTGTGAGCAGAAAGAAACATAAGACTGAAGCCTTGCCCACAAAAGGTTTATAATCTCTAGATGGTCATATTAAGACACAGACAGAGATAAAACATATGAAGCATAATGGGACTAATTGAAAACTACATAAAACCAGTCCCATCTTTACAATCACTGTTCATACTCAGGTTATAAATTATAAGTACCATCACTGTGATATAATATATGGTGATTATGATACAAACAATATGACTTACAGTAAATACAGACGGAGAGAGAACTTTGGGCTACGAAAATCAGGGACACTGCTGTCCATAAGCAGGGATTTGAACTGGACCATGAAGGATAGCTATCAGTTGAATCAGAAGAAAAGAAGAGATTTGGCACTCCAAGCAAAAGATGCTAACAAAAAAGCTGGCAGAGGTATACCTTGTATTCATTTTGTGTATATGCTCTACATAGTAATATATGCACATGTTATTTTCTTCATTAGAATACAAGCTCCTTGAAGGCAGGGACTTTTTTCCCTTTGCCTGTATGTTCTGAGAGTTAAATGCTAGTTGGCTGACTGATTAGACATATACTAGAGACAATAAAGAGACCAATTTGGCTGAAGTAGAGGTTCATATGAGGAATTAGTAGAAGATAAGGCTGAAAAGGTAAAATGATAACCATAGAGAATCTCTGAAAATGATGGTGACCCAATCAAAGATTTCTAAAATATATGGAATATTAGAGTTATAATATTATTTCCAAAGTCTGATCCATTACCTTCATATAAGAGATGAGAAAAAAGGCCTAGAGAAGTAAAGGAATCAACTTAGTGGCCAACTCCCTCGTATCTCCTGACTCTTCTAAACCTACATTGTTTCTATATCTCGCAGGCTAGAACCCACAGATTCCTGTGTCCAAAGGTAATACTTGGGGAGGAAAAGAGAAAGAGCTAATGGAATTGAGAGACTCATTTATTCAACAAACATTTATCAGGCATCTATTGTATGCAGAGTACTAAATTAAGCGCTAGAAATAAGTCTAGAGGGAAACAACAATTATTTCCTGCTGTGGTGGTGATGACCAGCAAATGGCCTTCAGAGAAATAAGAGGTGGCAATGTGATGCATAAAGGAAAGTGGTATGTTAAGTATTGGCACTCTCAAATTATTCCTGAAATTATATTGAATCCCAGTCAAGCACTGAAAAGACATATATCCCCTATTCATTCTCTTAGTATATATAGTCCTCTTAACTTGTCCTGAAAATCTACAATCCGGTACACGTAAGTTGCTTTCTGATGACCTAACTACTATACAGCTTAGCAAAAACCTAGAGGAATAAATACTTAAGCATGTCCAGTAGGTTGACTTTTGCAATTGGAAGATAATGGGCAATGGAAAATGAGTCTGGATGTTAGTATTTCCCAATAGTGAGGGTTAGTTGGGTTTGGAAGTATCCCAATAGAAGTGACGGAAACCTCAGTTTGGATCATTTAGAAGAGGAGCATTAGGAACAATCCTGTGGCAATTTTTTCTTTTATGATATGTTTGTTCACTCAAAAAGTGAATTCAAGTAATTTATGAAGAGGATCAAAGATAAGGGACTAAGTCTAATTCAGCAAAGGTATAAGAAAACATAAAAAAAATTTCTTTTCTAGAGTCATCTTTAAAATTATCCCAACTTCTGCAATTACTGATGAAAAAAAGATAGGAAAAAGCAGCCTAAGAAATTGGGGCATCATTCTGGGGATGATAAAAAAAACTATAGGTTATTTAATAATAATTAATTCACTCATTTTAAATGTGGATTAGGGCAAGATAACAATAATAGTTAATATTTATGAAATCACTTTATATATGTATACACATTTCATTTGATCCTCAAAGCAATAATGTGCAGTAGGCATGAAAAGTTGAATGATTTGCCTAGAACCACACAGCTCCTAGCAAGTATCTGAAGAAGCTTTCAAATTCAGATCTTCCTGACTGTCTATCTAGATGCTACCTAAATACAAACCAATACAAAAAAAAAATCCAGATTTTTTCCCCCTAATTTCAAAGGTGGAGAAAACAACTAGGTGATGAGTACTACTTTTTTTAAGTCTGTTTCCCAACCAAAATAAAGTTTGTCCAAAAAGAATTATAAGACTCAGAAAATTAAGTGTGTATATAAAAATGTACAAGGGCAGCTAAGTGGATAGAGCGACAGGCCTAGAGTAAGGATGACTCATCTTCCTGAGTTCAAATCCAACCTCAGACTTACTATCTGTATGACCTTGGGCAAGTCACTTAACCCTGTTTAACCCTTAAGCCTGAGTTTCCTCAGCTGGAGAAGCAAATGACAAACCATTCTCAGACAAACCAGTATCTCTGCCAAAAACAAACAAACAAAAAAAAAAAATGGGGTGACAGAGTCAGATGTGACTGAAAAATGACTGAACAATAGAATATACAGAATGTAGAATTTCTAAGACAATTAGAGACAAATGAATATCTCCCCAAACATCCAAAGCTGAGCTAGTTTCAGCTGAAGCTGGTTTCAGAAAGAATCTTTTGGTCAGAATCACAGAATTTCAGAATGGGAAGGGATCTCAGTGACCGTATAGTGGAACCCAGCTCTGAAAAAGCTGTTTGACAAATGGTTATACAGTCTTTGCTTCAAGAGCTCCAATACGGGCAAACCCGCTACCTTCTAAAGCAGCCATTTCTCTTTTGGATAGCTCTAGTAATTTGGAAGTTATTCCTTCCTCAGGTTCAAGAAGACCTAAAGAGCCCCAGATTAATCTAGTTTTCAGACAAAAGCCCTGTTGGCAGAATTCAGATGTGCTGGGCTTCTACATGAAAATGGATCTCACAATTCCATTAATCAAAAATACTCAGGAATAAGGGTGATCCAGAGCCAGTTAAGACCTTACACTTACCATTGGACAGGTTCTCTTGAACATATCCCAGGCCAATCCAGATTTGCACTTGGTTGGTTGTAACCCCTCCCTTCTCTCTGGGGTTCAGCTTCCTCTGGATCTAGAGGGTTGGAGTAGATCATTGCAAAGCTACTTTGCTACACTTAGCTCTAAACTAATGATGGACTTTCTACTACTTAGAAATAAAATAATTTCAAGGCAAATTTTAATGGAGCAAACTATATAATTTGTAAGAGTGCTGCTTGAGTACAAGTCTAATCCTGTCACCTACATTTAATTTTTCCAGCTGATATTAGTTCCCACAATGCTTCATTTTCTGATGCCCCAAAGCTGAATGAGATCACTGTCCATGGATGGTAGAGGAGATCTCTCATAATTCTCTCTGCTTATGAAGGTAGTCATGTACATTCTCTTACTCATCCTCCTCTGCGACTCACCTCCTTTTCCCATGCCCCACAAATATGAATCCATAATCTATAGTCCAGTATAAAGATTTTTCCTCTCCTTATTCTACACCTTTTATCACCTTATGGCCAATTACAGAAGGGTCTTCTTTTATCATACAGCCAAACACCATTCTTCAAGGATTTACTGAAATCCCTAAGTAGAAATGAGGCTGCAATTTTTTCTCCTTCTACCTTTCTGCCAAACACACACACTATCTGTAATGCCCAAAACACTAAAGATGATGAATTATAGAAACAGATATTTGCCAACATATCTGACCAGCTAATGAGAGCTGACTAATGAGGCAATGTGGTGTAGTGGAAAGACACTAGGCTGGAAGTCAAGACACCTGCATTTTACATCCAGCTGTACCACTAACCAGCTAGATAACCTTGAGCAAATCACCTCTGCTCTCTGGGCTTATCTATAAAATGAAGGGTTGGATTAGATCATTTCAAAGGTTCTTTCCAGCTTTAACATTTTATAATTCAGTAGGTCCATGGTAACAAAGAATAACCATTCAATTTTTGACTTGTTCTATTACTATTTCTTTCCCTAAAGATTCTTTATACTTCTCTAAGTATGAATATTTGTCTATATTACATGCCCCTAATAAAAACAAAACTGTTTACATTTCACAAGCATACTTCAATTTCACAGGCCTTATATTTTCAAACCAAGAAAGCAGGCTCAAAAATTGTCAAGTCTCAGATCACGGAAAAGATCTGAATAAAAACCAACAAATAATTAGCCTTGGAAATAGGAATAAATGCCAAAGCATAATTAATTCATTTGTAACTTTTTTTCCCCTGCTGTGGTTTGGGGGCCAGCACTCAGTCTTTAGCCATAAGACAAAGAACTTTTATTAGATGTTTGTATTACTTCTGTCCGCTTTGGACTGAAAGTGGAGGAAAGACCAAGTCCAATCAGCTTTGCATGGCAGCTAGCATAGCACCATATGTAGTGGTCTCTTTGTTACACTTGTTATTCCTTAAATAGCCAGATGAACATCCACTATTCAACCCACTACCGAAAGAGAGTCCCTTCTATAATTAATTTTTAAGATCATAGAATATTTGAGCTGATGGGATTTTAGAGATCTTCTAGAATCTAGACCAAACTTCTTATTTTTCAAAAGGAAAACTAGGCTCCAGGGAGGGCAACTTACTCAAAGTCACTCAGATAATGAAGGTCACACAGATGGAGGAGGACTTGGGCATTTTGTAGCAGAAAGATCAGAGAACTAAGGTTCTTGGGTTCTGATGCTGGTTCTGGCTCTAATTAGCTGGGTGACCTAACAAAGAAATCATGTACTCTCTCAGGGCTTCAGTTTCCTTATCAATAAAATGAAAGCATTGCACTAGATGGCCTCTACAGTCTCAGTTCTAACATTCTATAACTTTTTTTAAAGGAAGGGATCCTGTCTTTAATTTCTCTTTCATTTTTCTAATTTGCTCTAATTTCTTAACGGAGTGTTCAATTCCATCCCCAACCATCATTCACCTTTTCACTCTGGTTCAAAAATTTTGTGGGGCTCTTTTAAAAGCCATCCCTTTCATTAGCTTATTTTATATAATAAATAGCCTATATTGTAGCTGGTGTTTGATTTACATGACCAAAACAAACAAACAGAAAGGAAAAAGAAGTCAGGCTCCAGAATTACACACTTAGTCCCATGGAGAAGTTCAGAATCTTAGTTATTTCAAGCAGCAACTGTCATACCTGAGCACCTCAGCACAGGGCATGGGGCCAAAAATGTGAATAATTTGATAGCTTCCCCAAAGACAAAAACTTAAGATAAACCAAGCCATTGGCACCATCTACTGCACAAAAGCAAATTGAGTAAGATTACCCCTAGAGATAAATGGATCTAAACACCATTGCTTCCAAAAGCCAATACCCATGGGGATCTATATGTGTAGTGTTAAGGAAGAGAGACAGGAACTAAAACTGTTTCATCCTTAACCCCTTGCAATGCTCCCTTCAAGGACTTAATTTATTCCAGGGATAAAGATTTTAAACAGAGGCTGCTCTGGCCCCCCTTAACCCAGCTGAACACAAAGTTTTTATAATTCAAACAGGAGCAGACAGGCTTCGGATATTTGTGAAACAAAAGTCATTCAAATCAGGTATAAATGACAGAGGAACACTGTAAATCTGATCAGTGGAAACATTCAGAATTTCCACAAAAGCACACAGCGTTTGCCACAATCGTGGCCACCCATGAGCCCAAACCCCAAAGTCCAAGTTTCTTTTCACGCTCCTTTAAAAAAAGTTCAGAACAATATTTGGCTTTATCAAGTTATATTCCAAACAGGAACAAACATGGAATCTTACATGCCAAGGATTTAGGGTCACTTCATTTATGGGTCAGTGGTCATGGGGGGACATAAGTCAATGGCAGTTCATTAGACAACACTTCAGCCAACCAGCTCCTCCCAGATAACATTTTCAAACTATGGTATCAGTTCAAAAGAGCAGAATGTTTGGTTAAGTATTTTGACAAAAGCAGAGAGAGAGAGAGAGGACCACCCTGAATTAGGAGCAGACACACATTTTAAACAGCAGGGAAGGGAGAATAACAAAGAAAGGTGTCTCAATACCTTGAGTTCCTAGGGTTTGAATAGATGGAGACACACATTTGACTTACACCCTGCTGGAGCAGTCTTATAAGTGACTCTTGATAGAAGATGAGAAGCTAAAGCTTGTGAACACACTCACTCATGACTCGAAAGCCAGAAATTTCCCAATATCTATTAGAAGAAAAGCCTCGGCAGGGGAACCTAATTGAGCAAAAGGTTCCTATGTTTGTTTAATTAATGACCTAAGATTAAGAGGCTTTCCTCAAATAACCACATAGCTTTTCACTCACACCCTTGCTCCTGAAGTCTTTCTCTTCATGATGAGCCAATTTCTACTTGGAAATTCAAAGATGATCAACTAAGCTTCCCACTTTTGCTGCCGTGTTTGCTATTTCAGCATTACTTATTCAATCTGAAAGTCAAGAAGAGCCCCCTCTATAGACAACTTCACCTTTTTTCTGGGAGGATCGTGTATTCATCAAAATCAAGGGACTTGGGGAGAGGGGGGTTTTCAGTCAGCCTTTACAAACTCTTTGTTGTTTTGTTTGTTTTAAGTTGAATCTGTGACTTTTTTTTCCCCTCTCCTTTACAGCTCGTCAGTCATAAGATGACATTTGAGATACCTTCCAACTCTCAGATTTCATAACACCAGACCTTCAAGGTGGCAGATTACCCCTTCATCATGGAGAGACGGTATCCCTTACCTGAATAAAAGAATTAGACTATACAAGGCTTATAGGACATCTAGTCCAGCCTCCCACCTCATATCAGAATCACTTCTTTAGCATTCCTCCTTCAACTAAATGCTCAATTCCTTCCCCTATAATTATTCACCATTTCTCAATGGTTCCAAAATTTTATGGGAATTTTTAAAGTCATTCTTTCTCTGCATTCTCTCATCAACTTATTTTAAATAAGTATATCATGTTCTAGCTGAAAGCGAACTGAAAGATGAGCATCCATCACACTGACAGGGAGCTCACTACTTCGGGGGGGGGGATTATGTTTTAGGGTAATAACACTTGTTACAAAGTTCTTCATCATATTTAGTCAAAGGCAAATTCTCATATTGACCCTAGTTCCATCCTCAGGCACAAGTATAGAATAAGACTATTATTTACTCCACAAGATAACTCTTCAAATATTTGGGAAAAGTTAATGAATAAAAACCTCCTTACATTTTGCATGGTGTTTTATATGGTTCAAAATATTCTCATGATCATTTGAAACTCACAGTAATTCTAGGAGTAAGCAGACAAGCAGTAACACTACTTTTTTTTGGTCCATATCTCTAAGTTCATCAATGTGGGGGATGTCTCAGCCTGCAGCATGACAATCTGTCTGTAACTTATAGCATTAGAGAGTAGTCCAGGGCAGTAACTTACCCAAGGTCACCCAGCTAGTATGTGTCAGAGGCAGGACCTGAACCCAGGGTTTCCTGATTCCAAAAGCAGCCTCCTCTATACACTACGCCAAGATGCCTCTCACATCCTTATTTACTGTTGATGAAACTGAGGCCCAAAGAAGTTGTGATTTGCCAAAGATTACATTAAATTAATAGCAGATATGGAATGAGAAATCAAGTTTCTTGACTCTTACAGAGATACCAACATCTTTTCCCTTTTCTAAAGTTGTATAAAAACCTTCAATCACTTTCTTCTACTGGAAGATAGTTATTGGATCAGCTACAGCTGATCCCATATTCACAGCTACCCCATATTCACAAACAGATCACTGTTTTTAGGGATGTTATCACAGAAGTTTAATAATTCAATTTAATAGGTGTTTATTAAGAGCCTGCTATGTGAAAGGCACCATGTTAGATGTTAAGGGGAATACAGAGGTTAAACAGGACACAATTCCTGCACTCAAGAAGCTGATGATGATGGTGAGTAACATTTATACAGCACTTTAAGGCTTGCAAAGTATTTTATATATAATCTCATTTGATATAGGATGCAGAAAGGGAGAAAAGACACAAATAATTATAACACAAAGTATATAGTGTCATAGGAGAGGGAACAAGTGAAATCTATTATTTCAGAGAAGAGAAAGCTCCTTCAGTTGGCTTGGATGAGGGAACGCTTCCTAGGAGAGGTAGTATTTGATCTGGGTCTTAAAAGACAGATAGGAAAAAATAATAAATGGATCTCATTTGGAAGGCTTTCAGAGAACACTTGATAATCTCTAACTTATACTTATCTCTCCAAGGATAAGATGGCTCTGCTTGACACTATCTGGAAAGCCCAAAATTGGGTGAAGCGAGATGTTTCTCTCTTCCAGGGTATGCCTTCCAACAAATCAGCAAGTATAGGCTGATGGTTCAATGAGTCCCTGCCAATCCATCTGCTAAACAGACTTCATGGCAGTTGCTTTCCTTGGAAGGTGTTGAAAGGGAGTAATTTCAGAGAGGAAAACTTAACAAATGTTAGAACTTGACCTTCCTTGTTCCTTTCACAAGTAATCAGTATTTGTAGTTTAGGTGTCTGAATGATAAGCCCAATGATTGGAGACTTCATGCCCATTCATTTAAAAGATTTGGCCCAGAAAGGGCAGGGAAGTATTCCATACGAGGTACTTGGATTCTGTCATTGCAGAATAACCTCTAGACTAGGATATTAGATTCATTCCAAAGTGAAAGTTGCAAATGAAATCAGAGACCATGATAATAGCTTATGATGTCCACTAGGTCCTAAGGTAAAAAGTCCAAAGGTATTTCACTTAGGTCACCAACAAAACCAACTTTTAAAAAATCTTTAACCATCTTGGACACAGTTCTAACTTAAGCCCAAATGATTAAAGACTTTGTGTCCTTGTCTCTGTGTCCTGAACCCTAAGTCTCCCTAACAGCAAATCACAGGATTCCTGGGCCTCCTCCCACGTGTCTTTTCTTTAGCAACCAGAGCTTGACAACCTCAATTTACTATTAGTGGGTTAAGTACAAAAAACTAAAAAAAGGGAGCCCAGTAAATTTAATTGAAAGCAAAAGCAGTTCTCATTATCCAACATTAGAAAGCCAATTCCCTAAGCTATCCAGTAGCTCTTAACCTATATTTTTAGATCTGCTTGCATGAGCGGCTTTATTCTTTCTTTAGCTGCTCCATTTTTTTTTCTGTGCTACAAGAATGGAGAAATAAATAAAAAGGATCCTTCCTTCTAAAACTCAGAAAGGACAAAATATTGGGGGATGGCTCTTTCTGGGCAAAGGATTGAAGACTGTATTGAGTGCAGTTTAGATGCACTGAGCAAAGTGATAAACAGGCTCAGGAAAAAGTGCCCAGTACAGAAAGGAAAGTTAGGCACATAATATTTGTGTCTGTCTTTTCAATCACATTAACATACTTAGATAGCTATGAAACCATCCATAACAGCCTCCTTGAAAATACAGACTAGGGCTATCACTTCACAGCACTGCAATAAAGATATATTTGATGCCTAACAATAATAATAGCTAATACTATATAATGCTTTGCATTATTTAAAGATTTGCAATCATTTTACATAGATTATCTCATTTGATCCTCACAATAACCCTGTGATGTAAGCGTTAGTATTATTTACACTTTACAGATGCCTATGAAATTAGGCTATCATTTAAACACGATCTTTTTTTTTTTAACTAGGGATGCTAGAGATTATGAACACTACTATATTTAGGTCTAAATCACACTGAAAATAAAGCTGAGGAGAGTTGACTGAGAATGGTGATTTCCTTCTCTAGCCCATTGTTTTTTTTTATTTGACCCTCATTTGGATGACCCTTATTTACCTATAAGAATTACTACTTGTCCATTTATACTAAGTTCCTATAAACCTGGCCTTCCCATAAACTTCATTGACTCTAATTCAACAGTATACTCTTCTCTCCACTTCCCCTTCTACCCACATCAACCAATTCAAAACAGATTGATTCAATTAACACATATAATCATAATACCATTCTATCTGGAAGACTGGTGGGAGGCTCATTCACTGATGAGGTTTCATTCTCTTTTATGATTTGATAACACTGACTGCATCTAACCAGAAATAACCTATACATATGTCATCTTAGTTTTTATTCTCCCTTCCCCAGGCTGCAAATAATCTAAAGCCCAGAGCAAAAAAGGAATTCTTTTTTTTATGGCAGGACTGCCTCAGATGTTGACATTGACTTTGTATTACAAAGGTACACATTTTTGAATAGTGTTACTAGCTTGTTTTCTGCACCACAGGTTTTTATGAGCTTTGTTAGACATTAGACATAGAAGCTAATAAAGTTATGTTGATATGCCAATATAATCTCTTGGCAGTTTCTCTACAAATCTTCCACCTGAGCCTTTGTCCTCCCAATTTGATGCCAAAAATCAAAACAGTCTGACTGAGCAGTTCTCAAACATTTGCTTTTGCAAAGTATACAGGGTCATAGGTAGAAATTTCAGAAAAACACTCACTGGGAGGAAAATTATTCTACTTGGGACCTCCCTCAGTGCCTTTATTGCTCTAAGTGTTGCATCCTCTCATGTTATTTTCTCAGAGAGCAGCCACTAAGCAGGACTCCAGTGATCCAAGTATCACCTCCACAAGAGGCCCCACAAACCAAGACTTCCCTAAGTTTTGTCTCTCTTAGCAAGAGGGTCAGATTTGATGTATTTTACTTTTAGAGGTTAAGGATTTTGTAAACAACTAAGAAAGAAAATGTCTCTAGCAACTGCACATTGTACAGTAGAAGTAGCCACAGCAACAACCACTGCCCCAAGGCACTCTAAACATAAAAACATGAATGGTCACATGAGGAATCTGTAACTGCTTGAGAGAACATTAACAAAAACCCACCAAACTAATCACTGGTCATCCATTTCTTAAAGATTAATCCATGCCATATGTTATTAACCGATGGAAATGCTGAAGGCTCATGTTAAAAAAAAAAAAACTGCCCAGATGAGCCAAACTTAATTAAATTGTTATTATTATGGCTGCTACATCACAGGTTTGCCTGTGTCACTGCCCCTTCTACCACAAGCATCTACACACACCCACACAAACCCACAGTGGGGATAGGCAAACTACATAAGAGCAGGAGGTGAGATAGGGACCACATGTTTGTTCAGAAGGTTTTATACAGAGAACATGCTTCTCTCCAAAAAGGCAGGTCAAGAATGTGTCCAGACTGCCCAGAGAGGTCATTGGGACTATGCTGTTTCATTTCCTAGTAACCCATCTTATACAACTGTGGGAGCAGCTGCAGGAGATCACAGAAGGAACAAGGCAAGACAGAGTCAATGCAGTCTGTCTTTCTTACTGCTTCACTACAGTTTCTAGGTGGTGTAAAACAGCATTCTCCTGTGTGGCTGTGCATGCAAGACACAGGAAAGCCATAGCTCAGAATGTTGATCTCCATAGCAAATGGCCCCCTTTTAAAGGCCTATGGAATGGGAATAAAATGTCACAGACAACAAAGTCCATGGTACAGTGGTACAGCAATCCCACACCTCAGAAAATGCAGTTTTATCTCCAGTGGTTTCCCTCAGAGGTCGTTCTTCAAAGCAGACACCTTAAACAACTGGGAAGAAGAAAAACAGCAAGGCAATCTATCATTTGCCTTTAGCCAAGTTTTTCTCAAAACCTAGACTCCCTGTTGCTTATTGACTTCCAAATAAGTAAGGGGGCAGAAACTGAAATAGAGTACCTCCAGATGAAAAGAAAAGGAAGCTATTAAACCCTTTTTGTACCCTCTTTCCTCCACCGCCCCTCCCCAAAGGGCCTGGATGCCTTTGGGGCACCTGACTGCTTAAAGATATCAGGTTCCGTGTATTTGGAGCTAGTTCCTCTCCAGATCTCTGAATGGAAAGGGGAAAAGTGTTGCCATAACCTGTTCTCTCCTAGGCCTACAGCAGGAGATAGTGAGAAACTTTGGTGCCAATAACCAAAAGAGAAGGAAAGGTTTTTGTCAAAGGGAGGAAAAATTCCAAGATGCTAGACAGCTGAGGAAAAGAGTTGGGAAGGAGAGGAGTTGAAAGGGAAGGGGATAGGCTGCTTAAAGAGTTAAAACAGAGAGTAACCTGAAGCAGCTCCCCCCAAAACTGCACATTTTTTGTGCCCTCAAAACTTAAGACGAAACAAAGCCTATTCAAAGCAAAGTGTCTCCCTGATCATTTGTTCCTTATTTCGGGTCAACCACTCCTAACTTTCAGAGGGGTTATGCTTAGGGGTTGTCCTTTACTTTCTACACTTGGCAAACGAGATGCAGACCACTCTTCCTCCGAGATGAGGAGGAATTAGCGGCAGGGGGCTTGGCCACAGCTGCGGAAAGGCCGAGACGGAATAACTTTGCTTCTCCCGGGTGGCCCCCATCCTCGCTTCCACAGCCACATGGGCCGCATCTTCCCCACTACAAAGCCAGCCAGAGCCCAGCGGGCCTGGGCGGGGACCCCATCAGTCAGTGCAAAGTGGTTAGAGGTACAGACCGCTGCATCTGTGGATGCTGTCTGGGCTTTGCGGGTGTTTAAAAAGAAGAAGAGCTCCAGAGAACAGCCCCTCTCCTCCTTATGCCAGAGGGCCCCTCTCCGCCTTCCTTTCACACACACACACACACACACACACACACACACACACACACACACAC
>NW_020954557.1:67907654-67910170 GCF_900497805.2 Vombatus ursinus
CACACACACACACACACACACACACACACACACACACACACACACACCCACCCACCCACCCCCGGGCGCAAGATCCACAAGCTGCCTCCTTTTCTCCAGACAATGGGGGGAAGAGAGGCTCGCAGGAGCAAGCTCGACTCCTTCAGTGAAAAGTGCCCGGGACTAAGAAGCCCAGGCAGTGCCACCCTAATCCATCCCTTGGGAGCCTCGGTCTGTGGCGAGATGGGTCCAGGGGCGGGGAAGGAGGACTAGGGGAGAGGTGGTAAGAGATGGGAGAAGGTGGAAGGCAAGGAACCTCCCCCTGGCTCCTCTCCATTCCCTCCTTCAAAAAAAATTTTTTTCAAGAAAAGAGGAGGAAAGAAAGGGGCAGTACCGAAGGCGAAGAGGAAAGGGCTTTGCTTCACCATAAGGTAAATGGGCATTGTTAAGTGTACAACATATTCGGCCGGTTCTTACTTACCAAGACCACCGCAAATCTCTCCTCCAGTTCACCTGGCTCGGGCATTGGCAGCTTCAAAGGCATGTTGTGCGCCCTGAAATCAGTTTGCTGAGAATCCATGCTTCCTGCATTCCCCATGATGAGCCGCTTTTCGGAGCAGAGGGGGATTTCTCCTCCGGCCCCCCTTATCGTCCGTGGATGAGATCAGAAATGCACCGCACGAGCCCTCCCCTCGCTCTCTCGCCTTCTCCCTCTCTCTCTCTCTCTCTCCCCGTTATCCTCCCCTCCTCCGCACCTCCCTATCCCACCTCCTCCGTCGCCCACTCGTAGCCCCCCTCCTGCTTCAAGCCCCCCTTCCACCCGCCCGAGAGAGGAGAGAGCCGAACGTGCTGGTCGAAGAGCGAGGTCTCCCTCTAGCAGCGCTCAAAGTGGAGCCTGCTTCCTTCCACCTTCATGCTTTCGCCTGCGGTTCTCCCTCCTCCCGTGCACAACCCGGACCTCTTTTCTTCGGGAGGTATAGTTAAGGCGCCTGGATCCTCTCGGCATGGTGCACCATCCTCCACGCCCAAGCCCAGCTAGCAAACCGCGGGAGCGGACACACGCATGGCCCCGGGCGCGCGTGGTCCTCCTGTTCTTTCACACGCCCTCCCCACCTACACCGACCCCGGCTAATCAGTCCCCGGCTGTGGTTGCTGCTGCCGCCGTTGTCACATTCACATCCGAGCCCCCCGGTCCGAAGATACCACAAAAATCCGCGAGCGACTGGGAAACCAGACAAATGCAGCAGCAGCAGCACCTCGCTCCCAGCACAATGCCTCTTTTCTCCAAGGCTCCGCCCCCCAGGGCCCTTGACTCCTCCCCTCGCCCCAGGGAACGCTGGGACTCGTAGTTCTGGCCAGCTGCAGCCGCACGCGGTAACCTCGCCCCCTGTCGGGAAGCTGAACTCCTCTGCAAAACCTGATTGAGCCCACCACTGGAGAGGCAATTTGCACTAACTCCAGAGTTTCCCTTCCGATCTGTTCTCGTACCGGAGGAAATGATCTTTATACAGTTAAGGACGTGTCTGACAAGGCTGAGGCATCTGGAGAGCCTCCCTAACAAAAGGAATTAAGTACAAAAGGCGGGGGCTGGACCAGATGATTTTGCGATGTAGCCTCCAGCTCTGTCTTTGTAGAGTTGTAAGTGGCTGCCTGAATGCCGCATTTGTTCTAGGAGCTTACACAGGTATATGAGACACAATCCTGGCTCTCTCTTAGAATAACAATGTATAGGGCTTTAAATTATTCCTTGTCAGAAATAAGCTACCTGTGCTCTTCTATGCTCTGTATGTTCTAGCACTTAATAATATGTGTAAATTTAAAACTGACTATTTTGTGTGAGACCCCACAAAACCGACAAACCTGTCAATGACACTACATAACAATATAATTAATGATATAGGGCATTAAGTTTTGGGAAGAGCTTTCCTCATAACAACCCTGTGAAGTGGGTAATTCTAGTAGTATTATCCCTGTTTTACAAGTGATGAAACCAAGGTTCATTGTTCACAAGTGACAATAGATATTGAACTTGAACACAGATCATCTGACTTTAAGGCCAATTGGCTCTTTCTCCTACACTGAGCTTTTGATTTCACAGTCTAAAACTACGAGGGAGTACTGAGCCAGGGAAATATGTTGAAAATCAGAGGTCAGCCTTATCAACAGTCATTAGTATGACTTCCCTCGGAAAAGTTTTATGATTTTATGTTTATGGTTGTATCATTGTGGTTGTATCCTCAGTGTCTTAGAAGAGTGCCTTACATAGAGTAGGTAGTTAATAAATACTTTTTTGGATCCTATTGGATTTAAGGCATTGACCCCAGGAGTTGAAATGAAAATGTTCTCGGTAAAGGTAATGCTTTAAACCTTACCGCTGGCTCATTTATACTTCAGTCTGAAAAACTTTGTAACCCTTTCTTGAAAGCAGATTTGATCAAGGGGTAGGAAAGAAAACAGATTTCACACACAAAAAGAAGAAGAAGAAGAAGAAAGAAGAAGAAGAAGAAGAAGAAGAAGAAGAAGAAGAAGAAGAAGAA
>NW_020954557.1:67910180-67932987 GCF_900497805.2 Vombatus ursinus
AAGAAGAAGAAGAAGAAGAAGAAGAAGAAGAAGAAGAAGAAGAAGAAAAGAAAAGAAAGAAAAGGAGTACAGGGAAGAAAAGCTAAGAGCACCAAAGAAAAATATTGTCTCTTTCAAGATTTGGTTTAGGATCTTCTTACTGAACATGTGTACATGTACAAACATCTAATTTTTTTTTAAGCAGTCGGGATTAAACAACTTGCCCAGGGTCACACAGCTTAAAAGTGTCTTGGGGCCACATTTGAACTCAGGTCCAACTCCGGGGCCAGGGCTCTCTATTTATTTCACCATCTAGCTGCCCCCACCTGATTCATTTTTAAAGATTTTTTAAAATAGCATTCACATTGTTTCCAAGTTCAAGGAAACCACAATGTTAGGATGGCAAGTGAAGGAAGGATAGAATTCCTTATTTAGAGAACTGAGAGAAGGCAGAACAAGCAAAGTGAATTTTAAATTAGGAACTTAGTTTAGACTGAATGAAACATTTTTATTCAAAAACAAGGGCCCCAGATTTAGATTCTTCCCATTGTTGAACCCATGTGTCCTATGACACATATTGCTATATCTGTAAGTTTTAGATACATACAGAGTGACTTGCAGGACAAGACTGCATTTGCCTAGGGGTTCCTCCCTCAGTGGAATGGTAGGAATCATTTTCTGCAGTTGAGAAATCCTAGTTTGCTACATTTATGACTTCCTCTGGCCATATTTCTGCCAGTGACCAGGGCTTTTTTTTCTCCCTAAAGTCTTATCACGTTTATTCTCTCACACAAGCTCACTGCCAAGGACAAAATGTGCAAATACATTTTTTTTTTACCAGTGAAAGTTCAAAGTCATTGACAGGTTTGCGACCTTTAATAGTCAGTTTTTAAATTTACCACATATTGTTAAGTGCTAGAACATTAGAACACAGATGAACACGGATTGCTATCTCTGAGAGGGAGCATATTAAAGTTTACATGAATTCTAAAGTTTGTGGGAATTCCTGAGATTACATGTAGTATAGTCATTCATATATTCGTGTATATATTCATATATACATATATAAATATACATATATACACTCACCGACAGACATATAAGGGGGAGGAGGAAAGTAGGTTACTTTAATGACATTAATACATAGTAGCTTTCCCTCACTTAAAACCAAGCAACAAAGATTTTGCTACTTATACTTTTTTTGAGCGCTACATTATAACCATGTCTACTATATTGTAGATGTTGGTACAAAATGATGAAAAACAAGAAAATTTCCCAGAGGATCGGCTTTCTCAATAAGTCGTTCTTGTTGCCTGTGATGGCCACAGAAACTGAAACGCTGAATCATTTGTCTAACCACCTCTTTGACCTCCATCGAACTATGCCAGAGGAAGTGAGCTTGGAGACCCCACAAAATAGTGTAGTTGCTTTCAAAGAAATTCTTCCTTCATGTCTAATAAATGTTTCCACAACAAGATTACCCTCTTGAGGTATTTAGACTCTCTTCAGCTTTTAATATAAGGAAATATTGTCCATCTTTTATCAAGACTGAGCAGCTTTCTAGTGAGGCAAAGGAACAAGCCTCTGAGATTTTTATTTGGTGTGTTTGTGCACCAAATAGATATGAGCACGTAGATCATAAGCTGGACCCAGAACGTTGTGTGTAATCTGTATTTGGGAAAGTGTAAAGTGCTTTCAGTTATCCCAAACTGCTCCTTGACACAAAAATCCATCTCTTTACCACCAGGATTGTAAAGCTGAATGGGCAGCAAATTATGAGACCTCATGATCACAGAGGAATTAAAATTGTAAATGACTCAAAGGAAAATGGAAAGATGGATGGTGGACATGAGAATTGTAGCTAACAATTTTTACACTAAGGACAAGCATCAGGAAACATTTCCTCAACTCAACTTTTTAAGATAAATTTAATTGCAGGGGAGGGAAGAGCAGAGGGGCCAGGTAGGAGAGGATCTTCTTGGATGTGGCCACTGAGACCAGAGGAGGAAGCCCACCATCTAGTAACTTCCCATTTCAACAAGTTGTTTTTCCCCAAAATTTAAATTTATTATTTTGTTCTGAATAACAAGCATTTATTTTTCTCTCTCACTCCCTTCCCTTAAGTAACTTAAAAAAAAAAAAAAGAAAACCTATAATAAATATGCATAGTCAAACAAAATAAATTCCCACGTTGGCCTTGTCCAAAAATACATGTCTTGTTCTACATTTTAAGTTTTTCAGCTCTCTGGCAGGAAATGGGACGCATGATTCATCTTCAGTACTCTGGAATCATGGATTGTAATGATATTGATCAGAATTCTAAAGTCTTTCAAAGTTGTTTTTCTTTACAATGTTGTCATTGTTTTCCTGGTTCCACCCACTTCACTCTGCATTAGTTCATACAGAACTTCCCATTTCCTCTAAAGCTGTCCATTTCATCATTTCTTATGGTGCAATAATATTCCATTACATTAATATATCATTTTTTTTAGCCATTCCCCAATAGGTGAGTATCTCTTAGTTTCCAGCATTTTGCTATTATGAAAAGAGCTGCTACAAACATTTTATACATATGAGTCCTTTCCATCCTTCTTTGATCTCTTTAGGGACATATGTTTAGTTGAGATGTCACTGGATCAAAGTTTGTGAATAGTTGATTAATTCATTGTTCTTGCTAACTAGATGCTAAAATCACTTGTTTTCAAATGCCTAAAATATGGAAACACCCTTTAAATTTCAGCCTTCCCAGTCAACCTATTTCTCTCATCTCCATAAGCAGGCTATATAGCATTTTGCTAATAGTGATAGTGCTTAGAAAAACTTTGAGACATAAAGTGACTTGATCAGGGTCATATAGCCAAGCACTTTCATTTATGACATGGATAAGGCTATTTATGATAGGATCATAGGGTCATAGATTTTGAAGTACGAAGGGCCATGGAGATCTAGTCAAATTCCCTTATTTTACAGATGAGGAAACTGAAACCCAAAGAACTTAACCAACTAGCCTAAGGTCACTCAGGTAATAAATTGCAGAGCTGAGATTCAAATCCAGTTCCTCTGATAGTTACATAGGATGAGAGATGACAGATAGTCAAACCAAGTGATACACTGGTATCAAGTTACAAAAAGGTCAAGAAGAAAACCTCCAGGATTCTAACTAGATCCTTTCTGAAGGTTTTATGATAAAACAATGGACACCTGTTACAAAAGATGAAAAGGTATGGTGGAGTTAATGTCTATATCTTCTTCCAGCATTCCTATGGTGGAAGGAGTGCTTACTAACCACTCAAAGTATAGAAGTAAATCCATATGAAGTTTGTTCCCCGGTAACAAAAAATCCACTCTCTCTAGGCACAAGCTTGATTCATATATTGTATAAAAAACATGAGTTTAGTTGTGAGGATTGAATAGCTATCAGGAACATTTACAAACCAGTAAGAATTCTAAGTTGTACCACTTTTGACTCACATAATCTCAAGGATTTATCTGCCATAACACACCATGGATACAAGAAAATCAAGTTCATTGATTGTCGATATAGAGAGAGAACTTTTTTAGTCACTGTGCACAAATTAAATGGATAAAAAAATTTTTTTAGGATATTGTACAACACTTAACTATTCTATGCCTCAATTTTCATGTCTGTAAATTAAAAATGTAATTATGTTAACTATTTCTGTCTTAGATGATAATAGGCAAGCTACAAAAGTGCTTTGGAAATAAAAAAAACTAAGTAAATATATGTCACAAAAAGTAGGTAAAGATTCTCCTACCTGCTGTAAAATTTTATGGCAGAGTCAGACATATGGTAGGTACAGTTGGCAAGACTATGTGGTGAGGATTTGGAATGAGTGAACTTGGGTCCAAATTATTGGAAAAGTCAACTCCTCTCTGGATTTCAGAATTTTCATCTGTAAAAAACAAAAACAAAAACAGAAGGGGAAAGGTAGATAAGGTGGGAGTTGGGGACAAATATTGTACTAGATAATCTCCAAGAGTCCTTCCAGCAATATGTCATAAACAAACATATACTATTAGTGGTAATTTTTAAAAATTAAATTAACCAACAATAATGACTTCATTCAACCACTTTGTGAGTGTTTGTGCAATATCCAGAATTGTTATGTGTATACTAGAAAAGAAGTGCCCAGGTGTCCAGAAAATACTACATCCATTGTCAACAAATAGATAATGAAATGTTGACAAAGTGTACTGTACCAGATACATACAGCACACACTGAAGAATACTGTCCCTACCCTCAAGAAGCTTACTGCCACCTAATTAGTATTTCTTCGGCACTCCAGAATATAAAAGAATCATATAGCATTTATAGAGCAAGTATTTCATCAGGACAAAGAAATGTATATACTTAAAGAGGAAAACATAATGCAAAACAATTACATTGATAAATAATGTGTGGAATCATCAATCTATAAGGGACTTTATATAGGATGTCCAGGCTCAGGGAAAGTATTTGTCCAAGGTCACATAGGCCCTAAGTGTCACAAGTAGAATCTGAACTCGTATCCTCTGACTCCTTAGTATAGGATGATGGCTATCATACTTTGGAAAGAGCAATAAACTTGGAACCAGACCTGGTTTTCATACCTAATAGGTATGTGACCTTTGGCAAGTCACAACCCCTCTGAACCTATCTCCTCATATGTAAAATGGAGATAATGCCTGTATTACCCACTTCATAAGGCTGTTATGATGAAAATTTTGTAAACCATAAAGCTTTATATAAATTTGAGTTATTATTTATTGTACAAGCCAATTAAAAAAAAAAGGGAAGGAAAGTCCATATCACACATTTTGCATCAGGAGATGAAATTTCTAGGCATGTCCTTGTCTACTAGGATCCACTAAAATGTGGGAGATAATTACCTTGTATTATAGTCCTGTGAACTATTAAGGTAGGTACCACTTGGATGGATTAAATGATGTCCCAAACAAAGTAGATGCCAATCTTTTGAGGAACAAATGTGGCATATGAATATAATGGAATATTATTACATTACAAAAAAATGATGAATATAAAGAATTCAGGGAATTACAGGAACAGCTAAATAAAATGGGTTAGAATGAAATTAGCAGGACCAAGGCAACAGTGCCTACCATGGCTACAGAAATGTAAATGAAAACAATACTAGAAGGCAGCCAAACTCACATTAATCAAAACAGCCAATCTTGGTCCAAAAGAACAGATGATGAAACACATTTCCATCCTCTCAGTGGAGAAGGAGGGAAACTATGTATGCTGTCAAATGACGTAAGTTTGCCAAGCTATTTGTTACAAGAGAAAGTTCAGTGGGAGAGAATATGTCAGAAACTGAATATGGTATAAAAACCAAATGGCATAAATAAACTTATTTTTAAAATAAATTTAAACTTTATGTCTTTATATGATATCATAATGGTGGAAGGCACCCAGCCATAGTGGAGAGAAGTTTGGGCCTTGAAGTCAAGAAGATGTGAGATGAGTCCTGCCTCTGACACGTATTGGCTTTGTGACCTTGGGCAGTCATTGAACCTCTCATTGATTGTCCCAATAGTCTCTAAGACTATCAATTACAACTGAGTTGCTAATCTGCATTAGTGAAGGCAGTTTCTATCCTAGAAGGGAATTCCCTATACTAATGAAATCACAGGTCTGAATAGTAATAAAAAAGTGAAAAAATTCTCCTGGCTTGATAGTTAATGACACTTCTCAAGGAGCCTGACATACAACCTGCACTACAGCCAGAGTCCAGCTCAAAGAGTAATAATAATTACAACAGCTGTCATTTATGTATAGCCATTTAAAGTTTACAAAACATTTTGTAATTATCTCATTTAATCTTCACAACAACTATGGGAGGTAGGTGCTATTATTATCCCCATTTTACAAATGAGGAAACTGAGAAAGACAGAGATTAAATGACTTCACTGCATCACCCAGCCAGGGAAGGATCTGAGGCTGGACTTGAACTCATCTTCCTGATTCCACAAGGCCATCTAGCTGCCTAGAGTAGTCTTCTAAGTGTGAAGGCAATTAACAGTGTTGTTAGATGAGTTTTTATCTGAACTAATGATCAGCAAGCAGACTGTTTCCCCATTTCTAAAAAGTGGATAGAAAAACATGTACAGCACTGATACAGTGCAGACTGTATTTCCTCACATGAAATAGAGTGTGTCCCTTGTCTTCCTCCTTCTCTAAGTCTTTTGAAGGGTAAATGATGTATACAATTAGAAAGAATCAGTATACTATAGTTATAAAAGTTGAGTATGGGTCCTAGCTCTCCTATAACTAGTTGTGTGATATTAGGGATAAGTACCTTAACCTCTGGTACAGTTTGCTCATCTGTAAAAATGGACATAATATTATCCACGAACAACTTACATCACAAGGTTGTTATGAAGAAAGCCCATTGTGGACTGTTAGCTGGTATATTAATAGGGCAGATTATTATTGATAGTTCTATATTAAATCAGATCTCATGACATTTATAGTGTCATTCCAATTAGTTTAATGCACTCCTTTATAAAGATTCAAATGATTCCTGATCCTGCTTATTTTTATGATGCCAGGAATTTTCTTTTCCTATATTTACTTTTTTGTCCACCCTCCCCCGCCCCCACCAGTGTACTTGCCTTCTTACTATTGGCCCTCTCAATATTGCAATATTTTTTAAAATGATCAAAGATCATTTAATGATCAAAGACTTCACAGAATGATTGTGAGGAGGGCACTTTGAAAATCTCAAGGCACTATATAAATGTAAGTTATTATCCTGTTTCAGTATTGTCTCTTTTGCTAGATTCAGAAGAAAAGTTTTCTTTATCTTTTGGCTTTTATGTTGTCTGTTTGAATGCAAGGAGCACACTTATTGCATATTGCCCTCATATATGTATGTTTATAATCTATAGGCATATATGAATCTGCACATATACATTTGTATGCACAGGTATGTGTATTTGCATGCACACCACATATTCTTATGTGCATGTGTGTGCATATGTGTGTGTGTATATGGATAGGGACTGGAAATGTGATTTCATTGGTATAGGAAACTCCCAGATGAGGAAACTCTCTCTACCAATACAGCACCTTTTTGGCAACTTACAATCTTAAGAAGTTGCTTAGAACATTGAGAGGTTAAGTGACTTGGATAGTGTCACACAGCCAGTCAGGGTCAGTGTGTATAACCTAGGTCTTCCTGGATACTGGGGGGAGGTGGGGGAGGTGGGTATGTATGTATGTCAAGAAGCCTGAGTTCAAATCCTACCTCATACCCTTACTAGCTGTTAGTTGGGCAAGTCACTTGACATACCTCAGCCTCAGTTTCTTACAAAATAAAAGCACTGGATTTAATGACCTCTGAGATCCCTTCCAGATCTTAATCTATGATCCTATGATTATCTGCATGTCATATTTGTGATATAAATAACAAAGTCTTCTTTCCAAATAGCTGATATAATATAATGAATCCATATTTTATATAAACATTAGTAACACCAGGCAAATGAACAGGGGGGGAAAGGTATCTTAGATGTACTATGGGTATGATCAATAGAAACATTGGCTTGAACCACAAACATATCAGTTTAAATTTAGCCAACTTAGAAAAGATACAGTCTGCCTGATGTGACTTGGGTACAATTCCCAAGGATTTTTTTTTTCACATAAAATATAGGTAGCACCAAAAGAAAAGTCATCATTTGGTAAATTAAACCCTTAAATGGGGCTCTTCCATTTAGCTATTCATTGTGGTTTCTCCTCCTTCCACCAGCTAGCTATTTTACACTATATTCCACCCCCCCCGAAGAGTCCACCTAAACAGCCTACTTTAAAAATTTCAGAACAACAGTATCTTGAGTCTGTGGAAAAACAACATTAAAGGAGTTTGCTGCTGTCCTGAAGCTGGTGCCCTCTTTTATTTCAGTGAGCACCTTTTCCGCACCTTAACATTAGCTCCCTTCCAATGGCTTGAGGGCTTCTAAGAAGGGTTGTGTGGGATGCCCAGTCTGCCCCTGTCCATACTTGCCTTCTCTGTAGATAAAAACAGAACTAACAGGCTATCCATCTGGCACCTTCCACCAGTTCCCAAACCTGAGAAAACAAATCTTCTTTAAAAGGGCTTAAAAAACAAGAAAATCCAAGAAACACACACCACCCCCCCCTCCACACACTTCAACCAGAATAAACAACATAACAGTAACAAGCAAATGAGGTAATTTGAACAAAAATTCTGCCAAACAGAAATTTAGGATGTATATACACTTTTTCATTTGGGAAATGAAATTTTTAATATGGCCTTTGGTGAAATGTACATAGAAGAAAAAACTATAGTTAACAGAGATTTATTTTTTAACAAAGGGAAAGGGAATTTTTAGTTCATTGAACACAGAAAAAAAAATGAGAAGTCTTCTAATCCATTCCCCTACTTCTTTAATACAATCAATTTCTGGCAGATGAGAAATTGTCCTCATTTTAATACTTTCAGCAAAAGAAATTTCAATAACCTGTTCAAATGGTAAATAACTCTTGCTCATTCTTCCATATTGTGAAATTAGATCCTTTGACCTTCAAGCCTTTTCTCCTGGTCTCTTTTTTCTAGTCTGGGGGTTGGGAGAGTGAAAAAAAAAATCCAGGGTTTATCATTTAAAGAGGACAGCATGTTGCTTTGCCCTAATGACTAAAGGAAAAATACTATCCTGTGGTGTTATTAAGATGCTAGACAGATCTTAAAGACTTGTCTTTAAAAATGTCATTGATGCCCAATGACCAAATTCTCCCATTGACTGAGCTATTTTCTAGTGCCTGAAGGAGCATTAGTTGAAGGTACCATAGTGTTCTGAGAAAGTTAATGCAATTTTCAAAGGTGCTTGGCTTAGTAGAAAAAAATAGTTTATACCCAGGAGAATAACTCAATTACTGTTACGTAAGTAATATTGCACTTACAGTGAAGAATCATACCAAGTATTTTTTCAAAAAATCAATTGAAAATTACTATATTGCACTCTAAATATGGGACATAGATATGTAGATATATTAACAAAAATCAAAGGGTTTGTTTTGTTGGGTTTTAAAAACACATCATTTTCTTCATTTTTCACATTGTGGATTTTAGATTTTACAGATTCTTAGAATCCTGGAATGTAAGGACCTTAGAGATTAAAAAAAAATCCAACCTCCTCATTTTACAGATGAAGACTGACTTGGTTAGATGAGGTAAGAGACAGCCCATTTCTACCTCCTCCATATCTCTCCAGTCAAGCCTCTTTTCTCCATTCATACGGCCTCCCACCTCAGTTCAGCTCTCATCTCTTCTCATCCAGACTATTGCAATAGCTTCCTAATGGGTCTCTCTGCTACAAACCTCTCCCCACTTAGTTCATTTTCCACTCAGTTGCCAAAGTGATTTTCCTTAAGCACAGATCTGACCAAGCCATTTCCCTGCTTATTAAACTCCTGTGGCTCACAATTTCCTCTAGGATAAAATATCAAGTTCTCTGGCTTCTGAAATGCTTCACAACCTGATCCCAACCTATCTTTCCAGACTCAATGGTCATTATTATTCTCCCTACATTTTATGTAACCAAATTGACCTTCTCTCTGACCCTTTCACTGAGCATTCCATCACCTATCTTCTTGTCTTTGCTCTGGCTATCTTCTATGCCTGGAATGCCCTCCCTTTTCACTTTTACCTCAGAGTCCTTCTCTTGCTTCAAGGCATAGTTCAAGTACCACCTTCTAAATAGACTTTCCTGATTCCTTCTCCCCACCCCCAGTTACTAGTGTCTTCCCTCCTTAACTACCTTAGATTTAACTACCTTGGACTTATTTTATTTTTATACTTACTATATTTATTCTGCATATCTCATATATAAACATTTTATTTCTTCTGGTAGAATATAAGCTTTCTTAGAGTAAAAGTCATTTTGTTCTTTTTATTTGTATCCTTACTTGATAATTGTTTATTGACTGATTTGTGTTGTAGAAGGGATTAATGTATGGGAGGGGAGGGTGGGCTAAGTGACCTTTTCAACTTCAAGATTTTTGGGATTCTTTGAAAATCCTTTGTTGTGACAAATTTTTACCCTTTGACCTTCCTCCTTGACCTTTTCATTTGACACTGTGGCCCACAGACCACTAAATATGCTCTCCTACCCCTCCCTGGCTCTTGTGAAATTACACTCTTCTGGTTCTCCTCCAACCCCTCATTCCTTTCCTAGTTCATCTTCCTAATACTTTAAGGTTGGCGTTCCCCAAAGTTCTTTCCTCAACTTTCTTTTCTTCTCTGTCTTCTCTCCCTCTTAGTAATACTATGTATTTTTGCTGTTTTAAATGACATCATATGAATGATTTGCCAACCTGTTCTTCAATCCCTGACCTCCTTACTAATGTCTAAGTCTATATCTCCAGCGCCCTTCAAATATCTCCATCTGGGTGTTCAGTAAATGCCTCAAACTCATCATAAGCAAAAACTGAACTTTTTATCTTTTTCTAAAAACTACTCCTTGTTATGACTTCACTCTGTCCATGACATCACTATTCACCAGGTCTCCCATGTTTGAAATCTGTGTTATTTTGACTCTCCATGCTCTCTTACCTTTCATGAGCAGTCAGATGCTAGATGCTGTTGACTCCACCTCTATAATATTTCTTATATTCATCCCTTTCTCTCCCTATTATCATCCTAGTATATACCTTCATTGCCTGTCCTCTTTTACTAGCCTCCAAAGGTGTATTTTTATGTCTACAGTCTTATCCCTCCAGTTAATCCATCATTAGCACCACTACCACATTAATTTTCCTTATGCCCAGATCTGTTCATGTCACTCTTTTGCTCAAAATCCTTCAATGTATCCCTACTACTTATTAAATAATATTCAAAATCTTTAGCCTGCTATTTAAGGATCTCCAAAATCTGGTGCCAGCCCACCTTCCCAGCCTCATGATACACCACTCCTTTCCACCTGCTTCATGCTCTAGCCAAACTGGACTATCCATCATCCATCTTATGTATCCTATTTTTCTTGTCTCCAACCTTTCTTCATGTTCTTCACTATGCTCTCATCCCTCCTCCCCTCCCTCACACATTGCTTGTTGAAATTTGACCCATTCTTTATAATCCAGTTCAAATACCACCTATTCTATTAAAAGTTATCCTTAATCCCTGTCACTGGGAAAAATCTGGAATGATATTTTCTCTGCAGGACCTCATGTAACATTTTGTTCCTCTCTTATGCAGAGATTGTGTATTTTTAAAACCATAGCTGTCTGTGTATGTGTCATATACTAGCACAGAAACTCCATCAGGACAGGAACCAGGTCTGACCCATGATCTAAAACATTCTTCTGCACACAGTAGTACCTTAATAAACACTTGTTAAATTGAATGCATTGGAAAGAAGGGTGAATTTAACTTGTAAAAAGCAATTGAAGGTCACTTGGAAACAAATCTGCTGAATAGGTTATTTGCTCTGAGTAAGAACATTTTTGATTTAAAATGAAAACTCTAAATTGATGAGCGTGTATGTGTGGGGGCATTTGACAGACTGAGAATAGAATTTCAGGTGTAAAAGGGAATATAACTCTTATTTAGTTCAAATACCACTGTTTTACTAATGAGGAAACTGATCCGCAAAGAGTTCTTCTGGATATGTTTGGAACAATTAGTATCATTAGACTGATTTTTAGCTTCCCCCACATTAATTTGATGTGTAAGTTCTTAAATATTTGCTTGAAGGAAAAAGAAGCCACACTGCTTTAATGTCTCACATTTTACTGAAAAAATACAAAGCTAAGGAAACTCTATTAACTTTTCTTGTATTTTCCTTAAAATCAGATGCCTAGCTGCTTATAGGTGTACTATTCATGCTTGAATACAGGAAAGATCTATAATTTTGTATGGAGAAAATCTCAATATGTGAACTTATGCCAATATAAATCTACATAGCACAGTTAAACTATAACTTAATAGGTAAATCCTATACAGTTGCTTGAGGTTTACAGAGATAAAGTGACTTACTCTGGGTCACATAGTAAGTTTCAGAGGTAAGATTTGAGCCCAGGTTTTTTGATTCCATGACTAGTACTCAAATCCCTATGCCATGTTGCAATTGTGTTAGTACTTATGAATTAAAAGTAGTTTATTAACCTTACGTTCATGCATATGTATCTCTTGATTCCTCCTTTCCACAAAGAAAACATGATAGAATGGCATGAATGATCAGATTAACTTCCTGGAAATAGCAAGGCATGTCAATTCCAGAGGAATGAGAACCTCTCAAGAATTAAATTCTAAAGGTACAAGTAGAAATGTGACTAGGCAGAAAAGAGGGGCTCCCTAAAGAGACTGATGTCACTGCACAGAAAACATATTCATCAATTCAGCTTTTTATAAGACATGTATGAGAGATAAAAGCTAAGTAACCAGGTGTGAAGGGGTGACCCACAACAGTTCACTTTTCAGGGAGATAAATTTACTTCTGAAAACAGCAGTTGCTGAGTTTTATGCCTTGACAGTTCACTTGTCTGAGGCATAGATATGCCTCCAGGTCTAAGATAAGCAGTTTCTGAGTTAATTCTGACTTAGAATTTTGAGACAGTAGTTACTTATTTGCATATGACAAATGTAAACCATTGAAGGAATGGGAAAACACCGGCTGCTTCACTGATTTGCATTTGAGAGTTGGAGAACTTTTAGATTAATAACTGCAAAAATAAAGACGTAAGATTGTATGATGATGATGGGATAAATGTAATTCACCTGATTACAAATTAAAGAGGAGAATTTAGTTACTAACCATAAGCTTAGGTGTGATTATTCAGAGAGGACCCAGATGCTGAACCAAGACAGGTTAGAAGAGCGAGATAAGGGAAAAGATGGATTTCAGACTGTGTTAGAGAGCCCGAAGCTCTCTTCGTCCGGTCACTTGTTGGCCAATGAGAGGCTGGAGTGCTTTCTACTGCCATCTGCCGCTGAGAAAAAGAATTAGAAGGAAGAGAGATAATCCTCTAGTAAGACTGGTTGCAGAGAAGAAAAAAAGGAGTAGAATGAATATGCTCCTCTCTGTTATGATTTGATCATGAGAAGGAGAAGAGAAGAAATAAGAGGCTTCTCTGCATTCCCTCTTGCTGTTGCTGAGAGGTGTGTGGAAAAAGGAATCCTGCAAAGGAGCAGAGTTGGAGAGGCTTTCGCTAACTAGGATAAAGATGGTTGCTTTTTCCTTAGAAGAATATAACATTCTTTTGGATGAAGGCATCATCTAAGTGATAGGTTCTACAGTTACTGTAAATGAGTTGGTGCAGATGAATAGAGGATCAGTCTGATAGCAGAAAATCAGAGAAAACCCCTAGTGGATTGACTAGACAGGCTGAGATATCAGGCCCAGTAAAGGAAAGGAAGGTAATTAAGCATTTACATAGAGCCTACTATGTGCTAGGCACTGTGCTAAGCATTTTACAAATCTTATCCTATTTGATCTTCACAAAAACCCTGTGAAGTAGGCACTGTTATTGCCCCCATTTTACATCTGAGGAAACTGAGGCAAACAGAGGTTAAATGATTTGACCAGAGTCATGCAGCTAGTAAATATCAGAGGCTGGATTTGAACTTAAACAAGCACAGCATGAATTAGTTCAACTCAACAATGAAAGCATCTCTTCAAATATAGAAGCTAGGATCAAGTTCTTGAGACGTCAAAAAGACATTAAAGTCTATACTCCCAGAGCGGTGAGTTTCCCTGACCATAAGTATTTCCTACATGTATGCTTTACTACTCTAGGGATTTAGGTGTATGCTCACTTTCCCTGTAGTCACTATATGCATTGATGGGACAGCATAACTATGCCTTATGGGTAGAATGTTATGTAACTATTAGGTGCTGAATTTTCATTTTGACTAAATATTTTGGTTAAGATTGAGTATATTGAGCTAATTTCTTGACAAGAATCACTTAATTGACCCCACCAAGTCTGTGTCCAAATGTAGTATAGTTGCTGGATAAGTCTACATCTTAGTTATTGCTGGCCTGGGTTCCTAAGATTGGTCCTTGCTCATTGGGGCCTCAGTGTTGGAGTGACTGGCCACAAAACCTAGAATAGACTCCACTCACAAAAAAGTGTTTGCTCATAAACTATGGTTTGGTGAGAATACTCAACCACGACAATTATTCCTAGAACCGAGAGACTTCCTGGTTGCCTCTCTAGGAAACCATGCTGACCCACCGAAGTAGGTGCAGGTGGGATGAGAGATCCAGCCCCAATCCAGGGATAGAGCCAGGCTGAGGAGATTTGGAGGTTGGTACCACACATGGGCTACATAAAGATGAAGATAAAGGAGAAATACTATCCTGAAGAAGATAATCAGGAGGGGCAGCTAGGTGGTACAATGGATAGCATACTGGCCCTGGAGTCAGGAGGACTTGAATTCAAAATCATTTATTAGCTGTGTGACCCTGGGCATGTAATTTAACCCAAATTGTCTCAAAAAAAATAATAATCAGGAGCAATATATTCCACAATGAGCTAAAAGTTACAATGAGTTCTACAGACAACATTTTTTTTTTTTTGTTATGATGGAGGCAAGAAGATCAAAACAGAACCACTGCTCAAGATGGATCAAAATATGGCAAAGGATCATGGCTGAACTACTCAACTGTTTTTGCTTATATTTTCTCAGCCAAGGAAAATGAGCTTTGGTAACCTGGGAAATGAAACCCTAGATAAATGAGGAGACTATAAGAAGGCATTGAGCTGTTCTACATGAAGTCAAGTCACCAAGCCTAGATGAACTACTAATGCTGAATTTTGGTTCCTCCCAACACCTGGGAACACATTATCTCCTACATCACTACTGTCTCTGAGTAGAGTGAGCACAGACTTAGCATTTAATTGACCCCACCAAGTTCATGTCCAAATGTAGCGTAGTTGCCAGATAAGTCTACATCTTAGTTATTGCTGGTCTGGGTTCCTAAGATTGGTCCTTGCTCGTTGGGGCCTCAGTGTTGGAATGGCTGGCCACAAAATCTGGAATAGACTCACTCACAAACCTCCTGGTGGTTCACACTCCTGACCTTTTGATGTTTACTAGGTCCTAGCCATCTCTACTCTGCCCCATTTAAAATGGGAAAGAACTAATAAGGAAAAAAACAAGGCCTTTGTTCATTGGATGTATGGTGGCCTCAGATGTAGAAAGCCTGAGGCCTCTCCCTTGTAACATTGTCTCTTTTCCCAGCAAGTAGGAGTAGGTAAAAATATGACTTGGGAAAATCAGTATAGGAGGCTGGAACTGGCAGTTCTAGGTGGGTTGGTCCCAAAATGGCCTTAGTAGCACTGGAGAAGGCCTTGGAACAAAGGGAAGCACAAGGTGGATAATCTTGATTGAGGCTGACACAGGACTCAGCAAAAGTTCTGGAGGAAAGAAGTCAGAAGCAGGTAGCCTAAGTCTGGAACTGGATCAGGGCACTCCAGAGAAAAATATATACAATAACAACAATGTAAAAAAAAAATATATATATATATACAATAACAACAATGTAAAAAAAAAAAAACAACTTCTGAGAGACTTAAGAACTCTGATTGTTGTAATGACCAACCATGATTCGAAAGGAGTTGGGTTAAACCATGCTATGGAAGGTAAAGAATATGACATATATTTTCATATATGTCCATTGTAGGGATTAGTTTTTATTGCCTATGCATATCTAACACAAGGGTTTTATTTTTCTTTATTTGAATTTTGATGGAGTTGGGTGGGAGGAGGAACTAATGATGAGGTTACCAAAATGAAGAAGAAAAAATTAGGGCAAAAATAATGTAATAGAGAATTTAAAAATTCAAGGAAGTAAAGTAAAAAGAGAGCAATTGAAACATTTTTAAAACACATAGAATAGAACTTAAGACAGTAGGAAAGGTAGACAATTTAGCTTTGAAAAATAACAATTAAAATTAATATACTTAAAAATAAAAATAAACTGTTCAAAATATACATATTCATAATCTCATGCATAATCCTCTTTTTCTGTACTTTTTTTTATATGGAAATGCTCATATTATTTGGTATAGATTAAATCTAGAATTCAAAAAAAATTAAAGAAAATCCTCAGAAAATGTCTGCCTTTTCCTTTTTCGTATTTTCTTCAGTGAAACCTCTCAATGCATGTGTAGGTCATTCTCATAAAGATTTTACAGAGATGAGAAAGGAAACACGGGTCAGTGGTAACTGTTACCCTCTCAATAACCATATTTTTTTCCAGTTCTTTTTATTATCCTTTCCTTTAGTCATCTTAAAAACTGATTCCCTCAGTGATTTCAAAATTGTGTTGTGTCTAAACACAGACTTGGTCTTAATTGGGTAATCTCATCATTGTATGCATTAGTGCCATTTCTACTGATAGCATGATGAGGACTGGAGTTATAGTCAGAATTCAATAGCTCCATTATCATTAATGAACATAGTCTGTCATAGGAATTCTAACAAATCTCTGTTATACTTTTCATCTGTTTGTGGCCTTTCTTTCAGTTGTATACATAAATGTTATTGGGATTATCTGGATTAATTAGGTCTCATGCCAATCTTCGGAGTTGCTTTCTCTTCAACCCTTCCTTACAATTTTATGAAGTGGTAATTGCTCATTACCTTCTGGCATCCTCCTGTGTAACGTTTTGCAAAGTGAGAGTATTTATTTATTATAAAATGAATTTATATTCTAACCTGGCAATGCCTTTGGCTTCTATGTTTATCAATTTGATGAAGTTATTAAGTATTGGATAGTTGAAGTGACTTATGGGCTCTTTTGGCATTCTCATTGGGGCATTTTCTTTGATGTTTCTGTAAGAAATTATAATAATCCATATTGATATATTTCCTTTGATCTATTTCCTATTTTTCAGAGTCAATAGCATTCTTCAATAAGTCAGGTTGAAATTGTAGTAATTAGATTTAGTATGTTCAAATCATTAGCCTTTCTTCTAATTTGACATTGATTTTGACATTTGCTGTAATGAATTCATGGTCTGTACATTGAAAACTGATTTGTAAATGGTTCACATATGGGTAATGAGTCATTTCCTTCCTGTTAAGATAGTCAATTTCATTTTTGTGATGTTATTAAATCTTTGTCAAATTAGAAGAAAGGATGTCTTCTAATTCTCTTCTTAAAGTATTCAAGATATAGAGGTGTGAGGGTTCTGTATAGTCTACAAGACTTTAACCCTTTGATTTCTTAATTTTGTCCTTGTTTTACATTTTTCACTACTGTTTCCTATACATATCTTTGTATCAAAATGGCAAATATTAGCATAAATGATGACTTAGTTTGGAAGATACTGTCAAGTTATTTATAGAATTTCACCACTACTCATTCTGTGCAACCAATGGTAGTAAATAAGCTGGAATTATTTTCACAGTATTTTTTTTTTCCTTATGCATATGTGGATCACTGCAAGGTTTGATGTTCAAATGTCCCAAAAAGTATTTTTTATGGTAATAATGAGAGAAATGGAAAGCAAAAGAACTTTGAGGTCTTATCTCATGCTGAACAAAGTATAAAAAAATGACAAAAGATAGGAAAAACCAATGACCATGGGATGATAGGTACACTAATGCAGCATTGGTAGAATTATTAATTGGTTCAACCATTCTGGAAAGTAATTTGTATTATGTTAAACTGACTAATTCTTTGTCCCAGTTATATAACATTGTTAGTTGTGTAACCTAAGGAGGTGGCAGACAAGAAAGAAAGAGAGGGAGGATGGAAGGAAGGAAAGAAAGAAGGAAGTAGGGAAGGAAGGAAGGAATAAAGAATGAAAGGAGAGAGGGAAGGAGGAAAGGAAGAAGAAGGAAAGAAAGAAGGAAGGGAGAGAGGAAAAACAAGAGGGAAGGTGTTCATAGTAAGCTATTCATAGAACATAACAAGCTGTTCAAAGTGCATACAAAAAGTACTGCCCCATATATGTGAAAATATTTACTGTAGCACTTTTTATGATAGCCAAGAAATAAAAATACCTGCTTACCAACTGAGGAAAGACTAAATAAATTTTAATGTTAATATTATCAATGTAATATAATATTATAAATGTCATATAATATTGTTGCCATTAGAAAGGATGAATATAAAGAATTCAGAGAAATATGTGAAAATGTATATAAGAGCTAATTCCGAGTGAAGGAAGAAGAACCAGGAAAACAAGAGTTATCCCTTCCACATTGCTGGTGTTAGGGACAAGGTACCCCATGATCTGGAAAATCCACATAAAATTTTTTGGCCCTCCTTTCATACCAGAAAAGAAGTCTGAATTATTATGGTATTAAAAGAGAAAATATGTTGATATTATACAATACTGTACATATATCTTAAGCATTTATGAGTTTCTAAACTTTTTGTATGTCATCTGCTTGTCCTCTGCAGCTTTGGCAAACTCCCCCAAAATTACCATTTAATTTCTTATGCCAACCTGTGATATAGCAGAACTGCTATGACGAAAGTCTTGAGGTGGAAGGGATAACTGTATATACAATGACTACATCAATATAAATGTAAAGCTAGGAAAAAAAAAACCAAAACCTGAATATTGTTTAATATTGATGAACATGCTTGTTCCAAAGTATATATGAGAAAATGGAGAAGTGGGACACTATGGATATGTAATACTCCACACATTATCAGACTCAGCAGATATGTTAGTTTTGTTGAACTGCTTTCTTTTTTTCTTTCATTTCTTTTAAAATGTTTTTGTTAAAATGAATGGGTCATTGTATAGAAGACAGTGGGATGGATATATTTTAAAATGAAAGTAATACAAAAATTTAAAAATCATTATGAAAATTTTAAAATATTTCTTGTTTTCTTTCGATACATGATGAAACTAGCTCTACAGACTTCTTCGACCTTCCAAGAAAACTTATGAACTATACTTTTTCATTTAGCTGAATTTCCTTATATTTTCTAATTAATTTATTGTAATGATACAAACACTGGTTCAGTGCCTCTGATAGTAGTTCAGATCATTGGTCTTTGGTCAAGGATTTCAAATTTAGAGAACCAATAGTTAAATTAACATTGAAAGAGGGTAAAAATAAAAGTGTTGTGATTCTTAGTACCTTCTCTCCCCTTTCCACAGCTTTGCTAATGTCCTGCCTTTTAAAAATTTTTCATGCACTGCAATGGCCAAACAATTCATTCTGAATGGTCAACCCACCAATCCTATCTATACTTAGCTAGACTTATACTTAGAAACCAAACATGACCTTTCACCGAAACCAAACTCAAAATCTTTCCAGTTTGGTAGCATCTGCTCTGGCAGATTGGTTGACATAGTCTTTGAGCACCCAGGGTGATTTCCATGAGACAATGAGCTATAATAGTAGAACTTTTTTTTTTTAAATAAACTATATCTTCCTATTTCACCCAGCCTCAAAGTACAGAGCCTACTCCCAGACCCAGACCCACTCTGATTGGCATGAGAGCTTTGAATTGCTCTGCTTCCAACCTGAGCCGCATCACCCTTCCTTAGGTGGCCTGGAGGCCCCTGATTATAGGGGCTCACCATATTAATAGACTTAGTGGGGACACCCTTTCAGCTTAGCTCATTTCATCTCCAACTCCCTAGCAACTTAAGCAATTTGCCAGGAATAGCATCTCATTAGCAAGGACCACAAAGACCAACATGTTTGGCCAAAGTAGAACTTTGCAGAGGACATTAAAGTTAATTCATTTAAAATATGAACTGAAAAATAACAAGTATTGCTTTTTCTCTGCCATCTTCAATGATGCCTCTCTAACTAACTTTAAGCATCCAGAGTTCACATACCATGTTTTGTTTTTGTTTTTTCCTTTGCATTCCCCATAATGTCTAGCATAATTTAGGTCAGGTACCGTGTCCATTTTAATTTTTGCATCCCCAGTTTGAACTTAGTAGGCCTTTAAAAAATGTTTTTTGAATGAATGAATTAACCAGCATAGGCACACAGGTAGCTCTCAATAACTGCTTGTCAAATTAAAGAATTAAAATTTTAACTTTATACTAATTAAAGAGAAATGCATAGTTTTCTGGTGAAGTATTGTAATTTATACTTAACGAGTCCATAATAATTTTTTATATCATTCTTTATATCAAGGTTACAAGGACCTTGGCATGCATTATTTATTTTTGATCCTTACAACAACCTTGAGGTATCTAGTACAAGTATTAATTATCCCCCCCCTTTACAATTGGGGAAACTGAGGTCCTGATAGTGTAAATTGCTTGTATGAGTTCCCAATGATAGTAAGTAGGAGAGTCAGGACTTGAAACCACATCTTCTGAATCCAATCCCAGTGCTCTTTCCACTAGACCAATTACAATCACCCTTCAATCTACTGCTAAAAAGTTTCATGAAAATTTCACTTCTGGCAATGATGGCTTCAGAGATTTTTAATCCTATTGGGAGAAATGAAATTTCATCACATGGGAGCAATAAATATAAAACTGCCTAGGTTTTTTCAGCTTATGCCTCAGTCTCTGTTAATTGTCTTCTAAGAGAAACTTCCTTGTTCTGTTTGCCAGTTGTAGTTGAATATCATAACATTACTAATCCAGGTAAACACTGATATAGGCACAACCATAAAGAGTAAGGTATTAACAATATTACTCATTCATTGAACAAATATTGATTGAGCACCTACACTTTGAGTAGTTATCACAAATAGTACTCATAACGAGCCATTGAGTCTCTAAGCACATGCTCAGCCAAGATGTTAACAGCCATTAGGAACTGCTTTAACCATTACAGGTTGAAGCATAGCAAAACAATAATATGCTGCCTGTTATATAAGGAGATAACATGTTTTCAGCACGACATATGCCTTGATTTGACTTTCCGGTATAGACTGAGTAAGAAGGGACTTTCTGGTATAGACTGAGTAAGAAGGGACATTAAAGGTGATTTAATTACATAATAACTTTGTTGTATATTTAAAAGGAATAGCAAGTTGTTCATAGTAGATTTGCAGTTTTGTGTGCAATCATCCTTTTTATTATACCGAAATGCTTGTTTTATTCCATAAATTAAAAAAAAAATAAAATGCTGTCAAACAGCCAAAAAAAAATGGTGATTTACCTCAACATCCCATATGTAAAGTAGTACACATGGATTTCCTCTGATCATTCATACTCTTACATTCAGTTACTCTTGTATTCTGAGCTCTATTTGTAAAAATAGCTGGTCAAGGTGGAGAATGAAACTTATGACAATGAGACAGAGCTCTTTCTTTTTTTTTTAAACAAGGTTATCTGGTTAGGATTGAAGTAATTGAATTATGACCTTTGGCCTCATTATTCCCTTCTTTAACTGATCTGAACTTTCCAAATACACCAAAATAGTCACTTGCTAAATAGTAACATTGTATTCTAAAAACAACTACCACAGACTACATACCAATATACAATCATTTTATTTTCGTTAGTAAAATGTATTTCTATGTATACACACAACTTATATTTAGAGCTGAGAGAAAATAAACATCATCTATTCCAACCCGTTTGTTTTCCAGATGAGGAAACTGAGGTCCAGAAAGCCAATGGCTAAGTCAGAATTTGAGCTAATACCCTTTAATAGAGTACAACCCAAATCAATTTCATTCCTTATGCTTTTTTTTGGGTACTGCTTTTGAAATTGAACCCATTATATGCTTGAACATGTCAGTTTTCTAGAATAAAAAGGGTCTTTTATTTCAAAAACAAAATAAAAAGAGAATTCTAATCTGTGAATTTTCTAATAGTTCTTCTCTGTTTATCATTAGTCCAAGTCTAATCTTTAGCTTCACATAATTATTATGTTTAGACACCTTCACACAATGGTGTACTGGAGCCATTTTGTACTCTCTCACAAGCACCAATCATTTCAGTGTAAGCATTGATTTCTCAGAAATCAGCTACAAATCAAGGCTTGATTGGTTGCTTTATTTATTGTTCAGTCTCAAGAAAGTGATAGAGAAAATGTTAAGGCAGATTAGACTCAAAAGTATGTCATGCATATATTTTTCCTTCCAGAGACTCAGTTGTCAAATATTTCCCAGCACATACCTGCCTACATACATAATAGAGTTCTCCATCACTACAACTACTACACAGAATGATGGTGGGTTATCACCGAATTTTGGAAAGAGACCCTCATGTAATAGCTAATCTTTTTCCTTCTATTCCTTCTTGCTTCTAAAAGGATCCAAAAGAAAGCTGATGCAGTTTATATAAGTCCAACCATGGCCCCCGCACCCATGTGATTTCCCATTAAATTGTTATTGCTAGATAAATATATCACAACAGTATTAGTATAGTCATTATGTTTCTCAATGGTAATTGGATGTATTGCTTGTGGAAGAGAGGATTAAATATATTTATTACTAAGAGTTCTTTGCTGTAGTAGATGAGTTTATTACATACAAAACAATTTTCACCAACTTAGGTACTTAGTCACAGCCTCACTCTCTCTTCCAGAGCCATCTGAATCTAGTGGCAAGACAGAGACACGGATGACTGGAGATGGCCCTGGACACAGTGGGAGACCTTGGCCTTTTTTAAGCTAAGGTCTTTTCCAGGTCTCAGTTTGTCTGAGGCAGCAGTGATTAAAGCTAGGTAAGAAATGAGGCAAAAGAAAGCCTCCTTTACCTACTTAAAAAAAATAAATCTGGGAGGGGAAGACCCTTAGGATTTCTGGCCAGAACAGAAAAAATTGCTATTTACACTCACTTTGAGCCATTGAAACCCAAACTATGAAGAAGGAAGGAAGGAAGGAAGGAAGGAAGGAAGGAAGGAAGGAAGGAAGGAAGGAAGGAAGGAAGGAAGGAAGGAAG
>NW_020954557.1:67932997-67940584 GCF_900497805.2 Vombatus ursinus
AAGGAAGGAAGGAAGGAAGGAAGGAAGGAAGGAAGGAAGGAAGGAAGCAGCATTGATCAATTGGAACTGATCAGTTCCCAGTGGGGCAACTACTACAACTTATAGTAATTGTTAGCACAATCAGGAAGGCTGGAGTATTTTCCTTCTCTGCCTTTAGCCAGACTATGTGAAGCAAATTAGAGACTAAGCTTCTGAGCTTATCTTTCTAAACTGGCCCATGTATTACAATTGACTGTGATGTCATGAGAAATAAAGGAGACAGGGGAGAATTCTGTGTGACAAAATAATACAGTTTAGGAATGTATAAATTATTTGGTAGGGTATTTGATAGGGTCTAGAATCAGAAAGACTCATCTTCCTGAGTTCAAATCTGGCCTCAGAAACTTACTAGCTGCATAACCCTGGGCAAGTAAGTTATTTGGCCCTGCTTGCCTTAGTTTTCTTATCTATAAAATGAGCTGGAGAAGAAAATGGCAAACCACTCCAGTATCTTGCCAAGAAAACCCTAAATGGGTTCATGAGGAGTCCACCGTGGCTGAAAAATGATTGAATAACAAATTATTTGGGTGGTTTTTCCCTAGAATTCTGTGTTTGTGTTTTTCTTTACCATATGTGTCTTTGGGGAGAATCTGGTGTAGTGGGCTGCCTAGCAAGCTACTAAACATTTAAAGATGCAGTAAACTTCACTAGTTATGGCACTGCACCCTGTCAATGACAGATGGATCCTTGTAAATACTTTCTGAGCCTTTCCCTCTTTTCTCAGGTGTACCTCTCTCTCAGGTCATGCAGCTCTAGGAATCAGAAGACACAAGACCCTGACAATAATTCACCAATTCAAATTAGTTGTTGTATAGACATGGCCATACACACACAAGTAATTTGAATTGGTGAATGGTAAGCTTTCCATTCTCCATGTTTGTCAAGGGGGAAAGAGCAAATTACACAGACTGGTTTATACTTTGGAATTCTTACACAACACTGTTTCCTTCTCAATGTGTAACTTTAATCCTCTCTTATCTCAAATCTATTGTTGATAATCTGTGGCAAAATTGAATGACTAAGGGAAAAGGAGAAGAAAATTCTAAATTTTCTCAGCTGACAAATAGGACGGTCCACTTGCGGCCTATACATAGTATCAACTATACTTTTAAAAATTATGAAAAGAAGCTCTAGCATTACAGCTATTAAGTCAATCCTGATGTTAAGTGCCATTGAGTATTATACAGTGCTTCTTAAACCGTGGGTCTGAACGTGGGAGTCACGAAAAATTTGGCCACAGTAAAAGGTTTCTGAATATGCAACAATCAAAAATTAGTTCAAAATCAAATGCATAATGAATCCAAGGTGTTTCTGGGCATGCCCTGCCATGGGCATGCCTGTATTGCATCACATAACTGCACCCTTGGTTCTGAATACACAACACGCACACTTTGCACTGTACATACTGTCATGCCATGCAAAGCCAACAAATGCTGCCAGAAAACACTTGGTTCAGATTTGAGATTTGTCTTTAATAAATGGCAAAATTATATGCATACCAAAGAATTGTTTTAAAATTTTTTATGATTTATTATCAGTAAACATTTGATTTGAACACCTATTTTATATACAGGGTCACGTAAAAAATTTTGGGGTGAAAAGGTGTCGTGAGTGGAAAAAGTTTAAGAAGCACTACTATATCATACTTCCCACCTCCTAGGACTCCCTACCCCAGACCCGGAGTCAGGAGACTTGAGTTTTAGTCCTGGCACTTTCAGCCAAGTAATTGCTCTGAATTTCAGTTTTATCATATGTAATATGGAAATAATCACACTTTTAAGTCAATAAATATATAAATCATTTTATATATTTATTGTGCTTTATAAAGTGCTTTATAAAGCACTTATGTGTTATGCATCATACTAAGCACCAGGGATATAAAGCCAAGAAAACACGATGGTCCCTATTCTCAAGGACTTTACATTCTAATAGGGAAAGAAAAGTTTAAAGGGGAACTGGAAAGTAGGGGCTGGGTTAGTGTCGAGGTGGAGAGTGAGCAGGAAGCACTATCTCCAGCAGAAGTGACTTGTGAAGAAAACACTTATGAAGCCGAAAAAGCTTAAAACTGCATTAGGACTTTGGGGACACCCTGTATAAATGTGAGCTATTATTATTATTGCCATGTTGCCCATTTTGCTTGGTCATTAATTCCATAACTTATTCCTCTGTGGTCAATGTACTAAGCAAATCATTTCTTAAAGTATGCTTTTAGTGAGTTCTTGGAAAAGAGAGGCTGATTTGCCAAGTCAACATTGGGTCCTCCTCTGGGATTTTGCCAACGGGATAATTACCTGCTGCAATGATGAAGCATTCTTGGCTTTACCTGGCAAGTTTGGGTGTATTAGCATGCCCACAGTTGTAAACTTGAAAGCAGCATTGAAGAATAAAAGGTATTGTTTGCTGTAATGGGCGTTTTATTATTTATTGAATTCAATGAAATTCTTTTCAAGATGGACAGAACCAACATTTCTGACATGAAGACAATACATTCAACGACATCCCTAAACTGTGTTTGGCCTAAGGTATGGGCACATTTTACCAGTCAGAAGAGAGGCAAAGAGCCTCCTCTTAGGGCCAAGATCATGGGTGATCCAGGCAGTGATTTAGATTTTCTCCTAATGCCATTCTACAGCAGATAGAGAAACAGCATTCAGCTGGCAGCTGCAGCTCCTGTTTTCTCTAGGCTGAGAGCTACCACAATCTCTCTGATAGAGTGAGACACTAATGAAATTGCTTGAGTTAATTTTATATATATTTTTCATGCAGAAGAACCTATTTATACCTTCCTTTATTAATTATTTAGATATTCCAGGTGAAAGGCTTGAGGGAGTTTTGGACCTTAATTGCATGGACAGTTGCCCAAGCTTTTCCCTTCATGTGTAGACACAGCCATGTTGACATTGCATGGGCTGTTCACTCATCCTGCTTGCACTTCACCCCCTTTCATTCACTTTTCATCATTCAGCTAAGCTGGAAAATTCCTCTGCAGGTTTCGTTCCTGCCAACAGGGCTTGAGGGTTGTGGAGGAAGAATATCATCAATCCTGTAACAGAGATGTCAGGAAGGATTTTCATTTAGACTTTTCTAATTGTGACATTAAAAAACAAATCTCCGGCCTCTCTGCAATGTAAAGACCAAATTAATATTTGAATTTACAGAAAGACAGGGCATATAGTCGGGATCGTTTCCCTTATTTCCACTTAAATAAGCTCACCATTGTCTTTTTCCCTTTCCTTACGCAAGCCTAAAGTGCGCAGGTGATTCCCATAGTTGAATAATGTTTTCTATCCTATGTGTGCAATAATGACATCCATTGCTTGGCTCCTCTGCTTCATCTCCAACCTATTTATCTCCGGTGGTGAAGTAGGGAAACTATTCTTCCTTTTGACAACCAAAGCTTCTGTCCCTGCTCACCCCACCCTTCTTAGTCATGGCGCCTCTGAAAGAACCACACAGATCATTGGGGACAGGTAAATCTGCTCTGTGTAAATCTTATCTGTGTTATTTGAAGCAACATTGTGTTTATACTTGAATTATCAAATAATTGCCCCAGTGTTCTTCCTTATTGGTATAGACTGGCAACTTTTGAAACTTGAGTAGAAACATACAGAAGCAGAGAATCTATTGGCTGGAAGTTATCTGGGGAGGCCTAACCCATGCTATCCCGCTGACTCCAGCAACGCACCTAAAAACCAGCCTGTCCAAATAAAGCGAGTTCTAGTGGGATCTAACCTAGGGGATGTGATCAGTCTAACACAGGGGTGGGGAACCTGCTGCCTCGTGGCCTCATGTGGCCCTCTATGTCCTCAAGTGTGGCCCTTTGACCAAATCATTCAAAGGGCCACACTTTGGGACCTGGAGGGCCACGTGTGGACTCAGGGCTGCAGGATCCCCACCTCTGGTCTAGTGTAAAGGAGAGAAGGCAGGATGTAAGGTCAGAGATCCCAAGTTCACATCCTAGTTCTTCTATTTGTTACCTGTGTGACTTGAAAAAGCCCATTTTCCTTCCTGTGTCTCAATTTCCTCATCTGTGAGATAATGGTCTTATATTCTAACTATCTCCTGTTCCAGAGGCTATAATACCTGTCAAATTGATGAATATATGTCTATATATTCTATTAATATATGTCTATAGACATATACACACATGTTGCCACCTATGTGCAACATATATGTATTCATGTATGTGGGTATGCAAATATGTACAAATGTGTGTTGTGCGAGTGTATGTTTGTGCCCATAAATGTGTATATGTGTATGCCTGTGTGGAAGTGTGTACTGTGTATAGATACATACATACATGTCCCGTGAGTAAACACATACATGTATGTGCATGCAATTGGGTTTGTGTGTATATAATGCATTTCTGTGTTCACATGAAGTAGCTGCATATACACACTGGTGTGTAAGCATGCTTAGCCATAAGTATGTACAAATGCACATGTACTGCAATGCATGCTTATAGGTATATTGCATGAACATGTATGTTACCACATGCTTACATATGTGCATATATACACATCACTTTAGTCTGGTGACGCTAACATTTGCTATTGATGTTCAGTCATTCAATTGTTTCTGACTCTCTGTAACCCCATGAACTTTTTGTCCATGGGGTTTTCTTGAGAATGATACTGGAGTGATTTGTTATTTTCTTCTCCAGTGGGTCCCCATTTTATAGATGAAGAACTGAGGCAAATGGGGGTTAAGTGACTTACCCAGGGTCACATAGTTAGTAAGTGTCTGAGACCAAATTTGAACTCAGATCTTCCTGACTCCAGGTCTCATGCTCTATCTGCTGTAGGAGTACCTACCTGCCCCATTCTAATCTACATTCAGTTTTAGAAATAGCTAACTGGAATTTATTTATCTCTTTAAGGTGTTCAAAGTGCTTTACAAATATCATCTCATTTTATCCTCACAACCACATGGAAGTAGTTACTATTATTATCTTCATTTTACAAAGAGGAAAATGAGTCAGACAGAAGTTGTGACTTGCCCAGGAGCACACACCTAGCAAGCGCCTGAGGCCTAATTTGAACTCAAGTCTTCCTGACTCCAGATCTAGCACTCTATATAGTACTCTGTCACCTAGCTGACTACAATTAAATTTTTTTTTTTGGTAAGGCAATTGGGGTTAAGTAACTTGCTCAACATCACACAGCTAGTACGTGTCAAGTGTTTGGTCTGAGGCCAGATCTGAACTCAGTCCTCCTGGCTTCAAGCCAGTGCTCCATCCACTGCGCCACCTAGCTGCCCCTACAATTTAAATTTTTTAAAATTACTTTTTGAGCCTCCCTTTTTTTATCTAGACACGAAAGAATATGGTTCTTCCTTCAGGCAATGTTGTTATTGTTATACAGTCATGTTGTACTCTTTGTGACTTCATTTGGGGTTTTCTTGGCATGATACTGGAGTGATTTGCCATTTCCTTCTCCAGCTCATTTTACAGATGAGGAAACTGAGGCAAACAGGTTTAAATGACTTGCCCAGGGTCATATAGCTAGTAAGTGTCTGAAGCCTAATTTTATTTTATTTTATTTTTTATTTATTTGGCAATTAGGGTTAAGTGACTTGCCCAGGGTCACACAGCTAGTAAATGTCAAGTTTTTGGTCTGAGGCTGGATTTGAACTCAGGTCCTCCTGACTTCAGGGCTGGTGCTCTATCCACTGCACCACCTAACTGCCCCCTGAAGCCAAATTTTAACTCAGGTCTTCTTGACTCCAGAGACATGGCTTTATTCACTGCACCACCTACCTGTCTGGTGTACAAGGAAGTAAATTGACTAGATGTACTGTACTGAAATTGAACTGAGAAGTGGGATGACCCGGCTTAGTTTCTGGTTTGTGTTGGAGTATAGCTGAACTTGCCTAATCTTACATCAATGGATTCACATACAAATCAAATCTAGATATGAGGCAGCAGCTGGCTTGTTTACCTTCACCCTGTTCTGAACATGCTCTGCCCTCTCTGGGTACGTGTACTCATCTGGACAGGAATTTTCATCTGTTCCTATGGTAGAGCTATGACCAGTTTCCTAGTTTCAATCTTATCTCTCTACATAAAGAAGCATTAAAGGATTTCTGTTTTGTAACAACATTACACTATTCAGAAATATTGTGAGGTATGGAAGGAAAAGCTGCCTGGTGGTAGACCAGCCACCTCGGTTGCTCTTTCCTGCATGCTAAAGAGGTTTCTGGAGTATGACTCAGTCTGACTGTTGCAGAGTATTGGCTTAACATCTTTAAGCATAGCAACATTAAAGTCTGTTTGAAGAACCAGGGAAATATCTGTGGAAAATTAATACTTGGTGAGGTCTCTTATGGTCACTTGGACAGAGACAGGGTAAGTCAGCTTCAGGTGACATCAGATCACAGGTCACTATGCCCTATTTTGGCCACTGACAAAGTTCTGGACAATCCAACTCAGACCTGCCCCCTCTCCTGTGAAATATTGCTGTTGATCATGTTAGATTCTCCTGGGTTGGTGGCAGGGAAAATACATATTGTTCCCAGCGCAAACTTTGGAATCAACCGTGCCAAAGTTGACCTCTGCTCTCTGTATTATTGCCTAAAACTGAAAAGAGAACATGTCACAACTTTCATCCAAATGACAGAATCAAGAAGTTTGTTTTTTGTCATTGAAGGTCACATTCATCTGCCATTTTTCTTTGTTTCCTCCTTGAGCAGCAAATGTGAATGAGCAGGTATGCCTTTGCACTTGTGTGACTTCACTCTCTGAGGGCGCCAAACTCCATAGTGCAGTCACTGTGACCACTACCCACCTTGTGGGAGCTGCCAGGAGCACAAGAGAGGCCCCATAATTAAGTCTGGAAGTCCTGCTGCATCTATGTTCAACATATATCTATGCATATGTATACATGCATATGTATATATATAATATATAAATAATGCAATGCATATGCAAGTATGCGATGTGTGCATATGCAAATGTATAAACACGTGTACATGCTGGAGTGTGTACATAAATGTATGTGGGCATTGTACATGTATGGGTGGGTACCTGTTTGTACATGTAGGTTGCTCTGTGTACTTGCATGAATGCATTATACAAGACCATATGAGCACGTACATTATACACATGTCTAATTTTGCTTATACACAGGTGTGTGAATGTGCACATGTATTGTGTTTACACATGTGCTTGCATATGCATGTGAGTAACCATACACAAATGTGTGAAAATAAACATGCAGTATGTGTGTATGTATATCAATATGAGTTTGTATATGTGTAAATGTGATGCATGTGTATGCCTTTATGCATATTGATTATGTTCATAAGCCTTGTGTAGGTGTGTTTGTATGCATATACATGTCTATGTGTGCATGTGCAGTATTTATGTGTATGCCTTATGAATGTGTGGTTGTGTATGAGTGTGTGTATGTGTGCGGGGGGTATGTGTTTGTATGTGCACATCCATGTGTTTTTGTGTATACATGTTTGTACATGTGTTCACTGTGATATTGGTTCATGTGTGCATACACATTTATATATTCACATGTATACTGTGTTAATGTGAAGTGC
>NW_020954557.1:67940594-67981723 GCF_900497805.2 Vombatus ursinus
CTATGCATGCGCTGTGCATGTCTTTATACATGTGTGTACATGTGTGCATGAATATCCATTACCTGTATATACAAAATAGAATTTACCTTTACATATGTATGCATGTAAGAATGTGTTTGTTCCTGCATGTTCACATCATGTGTGTGAGTATATGCATATGTGCATATGCACATTCTTATTTGTCCATGTGTGCTCATACGTGTATTGGACTTTTTTGTGTAGGTACATAAATATACAAATTAGCACAGTGCATGCATGCAATGTGCTACATGCACATGTTGTTATGTTTGCATGTACATTGTATATTTGCACATATGTGTGCCTTGCAAAGGTGTGTGCATATTCACAGATGTCGATATGTTTGTATGCACATATACATTTGAATTAATACTTGTGCATGTGTGTACCATGTGTATGTCTGTTGTAAGTATGTATACTTTCCCTGTTCATCATATGCATGAGCACATGTGCATGTGTGTATAGACATGACACATGTATATATGTATGTACATGCATTGTGTATGTCTGTTGTGTTATGTGTTTGCTTGCATGTGTATTGTGCACGTGCATGTTTGTTTATACATGTGTGCATGAATATGTGCATACATGTGTCTTTGTGTAAGTGGTTGAGTATGTGAGTACATTCATGTGAATGTACTCGTACACAACATGAAATGCAGGCATGTGCACACACACGACACACAATACACACATACACACTTGCACACACATGTATACATGCACAACTTATTTCGCATTCTTTCCATTTGTGTGGGTGTAGTCATTGTGTGTATTGTTCTCCTGCTTGTTTACTTTGCTTGGATTCATGTTGTGCCATGCTTTCCCTGTATTTTGCTTTTAGAAAATATTTTAATATTATTACACTTTGTCATCAAAATAATTCACCAAACATTATGTTCTATCATGTTCTACTTTGTGCCAGGCCCTATGCTTGATGATGAGGATACAAAAACACAGTCTCTGTCTTCAAGGAGATTATGTTCAACTGGGAGATGCAACATTATACATCTAAACAACAAATGTTGAATACTGCTGTGAGTAAAGTACAATGTTGGATGTGTTATTATTATTGTTGTTAGTATTAGAATCTGTATTTTATTTTGTGAGGAAAGTCCTCTACTATTACACAAGGTAGAGGCAAACCACTCAGCAACTTCAAGTCTTCCAGGGGTGCCTGGGCCACCAGGAGACCAAGTAACTGACTCAGGGTCATATGGCCAGTTTATATCATGCCCGGGACCTGACCCTGTCCTCCTGACCCTGAGACTGGCACTTTGCTCGTACCCCCATGCTGCCATTCCACCAATGAATTGTTGCTGGTTGTTGGTTGTCCTTAATTTTTGAAGAGGACCAGTGACATCATGCGGTGATGTCTTGACTTACATGTGAATTGGATTTAAGCGAGGTAAAGTCATCAGTCTTATTCTTGCTTCCAGAGTCATGGAAGTCCAGTGGCAAGACAAAGACAACAGGCTATGAGCCAGGATGCAGTGGATGAACTTGACATCTTTGATGTCTGACCAAGTTTTAATCTTTAATAGCTATTTAAAGATATTTTGAGATACCCCGTATTTATATTGAGTTAAATGGCTTGAGTGTATAAAATTCTGGCATTCCATTTGCTTAAGATGGTAGCTCTCAAATGAAAATTAGAGAGACAAGGGAATGCTTACACATAGAGGTGTGATAGTAAAGGTTTAACAATAGTCTTTCACATTTTTATATATTATTTTAAAATTCATTTAATATTTTATTTTCCTAGTTACTTGTAAAAACAATTTTTAACATTTGTTTTTAAAACTTTGAGTTCCAAATTCTCTCCCTTCCTCCCTCCCTACCCTACCCCTCATTGAGAAGGCAAGCAACTCTATAGATTATACACATGTTACATATTATTTTTTAATTGTAAAAGTTTAATTTTAATTTTGAATCTTGAAGGCTCCATTGAATCTTTTTGAATGATCACTATCCAAATAACCCTTTGCTTAGGTCCAGAGTTGAAAGCAACTCCTTGTTGGGATGGTGTGTACTAGATGTATTGAACTGTATATATGTATATGTGACACATGATAACACTTTTAAGTTCAATCTGCACTTATTAACATTTTCTTCATTTCTTTAAGTCTAAACCAACAACACAGCAATAGACCCAGCCCTGATTTGTAGCATTTGTCAATTTCCAGTATATAGATTAAAATTTCTCAAGTGGTTCAGCTGGCTCCATCATATCCCCTGCAAGTTACACATTATGATACTCCTACATCATCAGTAATGAACTCCTTATAGACGGAAGCTATTTAAACACCTGACTCTCTACCAAGTACCAGATATTGTCTAACATTTCTTGTTTGCAAAGTACTCTACTCTTGTGGTAAAAGCCTAGAAGTAAGAGTCTGAAGACTCTGTTCATGTTCATCATGTAAATCTGGAAAGTTATTTAATCTCTGCTTTACAGGGTTGTAGTGAACTTAAGTTATAAAAAATCTCTATAAAAATATTCTGTATTATTATTTTTTTGGCGAGGCAGTTGGGGTTAAGTGACTTGCCCAGGCTCACACAGCTAGTAAGCGTTGTGTCTGATGCAGGATTGGAACTCAGGTCTTCCGGGCTGCAGGGCCACTGTTCTACCCACTGTGCCACCTAGCTGCCTCTATTATTATAATTATCATACACTATAAAATATCTTTATGTGGAAAGTCACAACCTTATTCTATGTTTTGCATAAAAGTAAAGTGAGACTAAAAAAGGGAAAAGTTTTGAAGACCCCAACATTGCTCACAGCAAAATCACAGTACTCTTTATTTGCTTGCTACCTAAAGTAGTAGTGATGAGTCATCTTCTCTGGCCTGGGGAAGAATAGAATTTTCCTTATCAATAACAGAAGAACGAGTAGCAAACAGAGCATATTTTCCCAAGGTATTAGACTATCAAGTTATCTCTACCAGGATATAATGATTCTAGATGCAAAGGGGTAGGAGTTGCTATTAATAAAGTAACTTTTTCAATGTTTCCCAGTTCTTCAAATTGTTTTAAAGAGTTTTGTGTTGCGATTTCCAGCATGTGCCACCCGATGTGAGGTGGGGCTATTATTTCTATTAAAAACTCTGCTTTCCTGGCTGATATTTCCATAGTAGAAATGAATAGTGAGCTATAACTTGATAGAGAATATCACCACCTAGAAAAAAGTACATTTCAAAAAACGTAGTCCTAATGAGCATTGAACCCCTTGATACTGCAGTGACCGGTGACCAGATGACTTGTATTGTATTCGACTACATGTAAGCTCTGATTTTGAAATGGCTACTCTTAACTGACAGGGCAGCTAGGTTGCACAATGGATAGAGCGCTAGGCCTAGAGTCAGGAAGATTCATCTTCCTGAGTTCAAATCTGGCCTCAGACACTTACTAGTTATGTGACCCTGAACAAGTCACTTACCCCTGTTTGCCTCAGTTTCCTCATCTATAAAATGAGCTGGAGAAGGAAATGGCAACCACTTCAGTATCTTTGCCAAGAAAATTCCAAATCACAGAGAGTCGGACATAACTGAAATGACCCAATAACAATAACAATTCTTAATGGCAGCATACTAGACCTTGGATTTTCATGAAGGGTAGCCTCCTGCTACTGCATCTAATCCAAAGCACAGTCATAATTGTCGCTAATGCTTCGAGGATCTTCAGTTTCTTCAATATGGATGTTACTTCCACCGACATGAATTAAGCAGTTCCTCTGTGACTAAGATTGGGTGTTATCTGAGAGTTTTTGTGGCCCAAACTTCATCACCCTGTGACCAGTCTAACATTTTAGCTTGGTTGATCATAGACATAACTTCTATCACTGGGTTCCTACTCAAAGCCTTTCTTGTTGGGTAGGGAATTCCTAGAGTTTATATTCTATTGTTACAGCCTGTGAGAATTCAGGGCCTCCTCCATACCCAGATGAGGTTTCATATTTATTATCTGTAACATCATGACTTATTTGTCCATGGTCTCCTTGGACAAGAAGCTTGGAGGGCGTACACTAAGAGGTTATTCCCCCGAACATTTTACTGGCAGGTGAACATGTTTTAACAAAAATCTAGCTCTTCTCTTCTTTACAAAGGCAGGGAACTATATATATATGTATTATTGCATACACTGTCAGACTTTACTGAACTGCATTTTTGTTCTTTTTTATCATTTGTTACAAGGGATGAATTGCTAGGTAGAGGATGGGGAGAGACATATTCAGAAATGAAGGAGATGTAAAAAGAAAAACTCAACAAATTTTAATAGAAGATAGCAACAATATTTCTTTAAGAAAAGTTTTATAACTCCCCTATACTTTGCCCAGTCTAGCCTCACCTCTGTGTGGGCTCTTTGAATTCTCAAAATAAAAATGGTGTCAATAGTATGTTTGTTGCTGAGTTGTTTCGATTGTGTCCAACTCTTTGTGACCCCATTTGGGGTTTTCTTGGCAAAGGTCTAGAGTGGGTTGCCATTTCTTTATCCAGATCATTTTACAGATGAGGAAATTGAAGCAAACAGGGTTAAGTGACCTCCCCAGGGTCACACAGCTAGTAAGTGTCTGGGGCCAGATTTAAATTCAGGAAGATAAGCCTTCCCGACTCCAGGCCCAGCACTATACACTGTACCACCTAGCTGCCTGAGTATTCAGTACTGGTTAGTTTTATATAGAAAACAGTCTTATGGGGACCCAGAGGAATTTAAATATGAGGCCTAGGTATACACAGTGTGGAATCTTCTTGATAAACATTTGTGAAAGAGTTTTATACATTTTACAGGTGTTAGCCCTATTCAAAGAAGATTCCTTTAGGGAAAAACCTCATTAAGGAGGTAGTATTTGATCTGGGTCTTGAAGGACTAAAAGGATTTCAATAGATAGAGAAAACATTTTATGTGGAAGAAGAAAAAGTGGAGTAAAAAAGTGAAGAGAAAGTATTTTAAAAATAAGTTTGGTCTATTTCCTGACAGAGAAATAATAGACTCAAGGGGCAGAATGGGGCACATGTTTTCAGACGCAGACAAGCAGAAAAAACATTCTACTTGTAGATTAAGGGTCTGTAGTGTGGGAAGTTCAAGACATATTTGGGGAATAGTAGTAATCAAGTATGACCAGATTACAGGGAATGTGAAGAGGAGTAATAGGAGAATATTGGAAAGATAGATTAGGACACCTTCATCTCCATAGACAGAAGGCGGACTATGAGTACTGAATGCTACACAGGAACACAGTTGCTACTTATTTTGCCCACTTTGTAATTAAAAAAAAGGATTGGGATGGGACTGTGAAATATCTGGAAATATCTCTGGTATAAAAAAAACACACTGAAAAGTTTAAAACTTTTAAAGAAAGTGCTTTGCTAACTTTAACAGCAATCACAAAAAAGGGACATTGGAGTCAGAATGTGGAGAGCTTTGAATATCAGTCTAAGGAGTTTGGGATTTAGTTGATAAATAATGATGAATCAGTGAAGTTTTTTCAGGGACTTATAAATAGTAATAGGATAGATTTCATAGGGAGAGACTGGTTGTGGGAACTTTCAGTAGTGAAGGTAATGGGGGTCTGAAGAGACCACAGGTTCAGGAAATATTGCAGACTTCACTATTGAAGACTTGATGATTGACTATTGTTTTTTTAATTAATAAATTTATTTATTTTTAGTTTTCAACATTTACTTCCACAAGATTTTGAGTTCCAAATTTTCACCCCATCTCACCCCTCCCCCCACCCCAAGATGGTGTGCATTCTAAATACCCCTTCCCCTAGTCTGCCTTCCCTTCTATCTCTCCCCCTCTTCTCTTATCTGCTTCCCCTTCTATTTTCCTGTAGGGCAGGATAGATTTCTATACCCCATTTCCTGTATTTCTTATTTCCCAGTTGCATGTGAAAACATTTTTTTTAAACATGTGTTTTTAAAACTTTGGGTTCCAAATTTTCTCCCTTCCTCCCTCCCCACCCACCCTCATTGAAAAGGCAAACAACTCAATATAAGTTATACATGTGCAGTTATGCAAAACACTTCCATAGTAGACATGCTGTGAAAAACTAACTCTATTTCCCTTAATCCTATCCTGCCCCTCCCATTTATTCTATCCTTTCTTTTGACCCTGTCCCTCCTCAGAAGTATTTGCTTCTAATTGCCCCCTTTCCCAATCTGCCCTCCTCTCTATCATACACCTACTCTCTTGCCCCCTTCCCCTATTTTCCTGTAGGGTAAGACAGATTTCCACACTCAATTGAATGTGTATGTTATTCCCTCCTTAAGTCAAATCTTATGAGAATAAGATTCACTTATTCCTTCTCACCTTCCCCCATTTCCCCTCCACTGTAAGAGTCTTTCTGTTTTTTGTGAGATAATTTATCCTGTTCTACCTCTCCCTTTCTCCTTCTCCTAGTATAATCCTCTCTCACCCCTTAATTTTATTCTCCAGATATGACCCCTTCATCTTCAACTCACCCTGTGCCCTCTATCTATCTATCTATCTATCTATCTATCTATCTATCTATCTATACATACATACATATAATTTTTTCCCTCCAACTACCCTAATACTGACAAAGGTCTCATGAGTTACAAATATCATCTTTCCATGCAGGAATGTAAACAGTTCAACCTTAATAAGTCTCTTACAATTTCTCTTTCCTGTTTACCTTTTCATGTTCCACTTGAGTCTTGTATTTGAAAGTCAAATTTTCTATTCAGCTTTGGTCTTTTCATCAAGAATGCTTGAAAGTCCTCTATTTCCCTAAATATCCATTTTTCCCCCTGAAGGATTATACTCAGTTTTGCTGGGTAGGTGATTCTTGGTTGTAATCCTATCTCCTTTGCCCTCTGGAATATTATATTCCATGACCTGTGGTCCCTTAATGTAGAAGTTGCTAAATGTTGCGTTATCCTGATTGTGTTTCCACAATACTTGAATTGTTTCTTTCTGGCTGCTTGTAACATTTTTTCCTTGACCTGGGAACTCTGGAATTTGGCTACAATATCCCTAGGAGATTTCCTTTGGGGATCTCTTTCAGGAGGAGATTGGTGGATTCTTTCAATTTCTATTTTGCCCTCTGGTTCTAAAATATCAGGGCAGTTTTCCTTGATCATTTCTTGAAAGATGATGTCTAGGCTCTTTTTTTGATCATGGCTTTCAGATAGTCCAATAATTTTTTAAATTTTCTCTCCTGGATCTATTTTCCAGGTCAGTTGTTTTTCCAATGAGATATTTCACATTGTTTTCTAATTTTTCATTCTTTTGTATTTGTTTTACAGTGTCTTGATTTCTCATAAAGTTACTAGCTTCTAATTTCTCTATTCTAATTTTTAAGGAACTATTTTCTTCAGTAATCTTTTGGACTTCCTTTTCCATTTGGCCAATTTTGCTTTTTAGGGTATTCTTCTCCTCATTGGCTTTTTGGACCTCTTTCGCCATTTGGGTTAGGCTATTTTTTAAGGTGTTATTTTCTTCAGCATTTTTTTTGGGTCTCCTTTAGTAAGCTGCTGACTTGTTTTTCATGATTTTCTTGCATCACTCTTATTTCTCTTCCCAGTTTTTCCTCCACTTCTCTTACTTGTTTCTCAAAATCCCTTTTGAGCTCTTCCAAGGCCTGGGACCAATTCATATTTTTCTTGGAGGCTTTGGCTGTAGGAGCTTTGACTTTGTTGTCTTCTTCTGGTTGTGTTTTGATCTTCTTTGTCACCAAAATAAGATAATATAGTCTGACTCTTTTTGTGCTGCTTACTCATGATCCCAGCCAATTACTTGAGTTTTAAACTCTTTGTTAAGGTAAGAGTCTGCTTCCAATGTGGAGAATGTACTGTCCCAAGCTTCAGGGGTTTGTACAGCTATTTTCAAGGATACATCTAGTGACCTGAAAATTTTCAGTTCTTTCAAGGTGGTATGATAAGGGGCGAGGTGTTTCCTTTCCACCACTACAAGAAGCTTCACCACGCCAGCACTCCTCCTTGCCCCAGAACTGCCCCTCAGAACTGTGACCCAGATCCAAGTATGGGCAAAGCAAGAAATTCTTGCCTCAGCAGTGGCAAAGAGATCTCTGAAATCCCCCTCTGATCAGCCATTCAATTCCCCTTCAGTCTGTGGGCCAGAAACTCAGGAGGCAGCCGCTGCCCCAGAGGCTGTGCTCCGGACTTGGGGCTGAGACTTAGCTCCTCTTTCATCACAGTCACAGACTTTTCCCACTGACCTTCCAAGTTGTCTTTAGCATTTGTGGGTTGAGAAGTCTGTAAACTGCCACAGCTGCCCGATATTCAGTCCTCTGAGGCCTGCTCCAGGTCCTCTGTGGCCTGTGCACCCACACCAAACTGCGCTCCTCTCCCTGCCTGACGTGATATACCTTTCCGATCAACCATCCAGGCTGTCTTTGGCTGGAAATTTGTTTCACTCTGTCTTTTTGTGGGTTCTTCTGCTTTAGAATTTGTTTAGAGCCATTTTTTTTTGCAGATATTTGGAGGGGTTTGAGGGAGAGGTCAAACAAGTCACTGCTTTCACTCTGCCATCTTGGCTCTGCCAAGACTATGACTATGACTTGACTATGGTTAAAGACACATAAAAGTGAGGAGAAGCTGGTTTGTGGGAAGATGATTAGTTGAATTTGAGAAACAAAATAAAGAGTAAAGCACTGAGGTAGAAAATAATCTGCAGGAAGTTGGAATTGGAAGATTGAAACATGGGAGAAATATATAAAGATAGAGATTTTGGAATCAACAGTAGACAACTATGAGAACTGAAGATTGGGAGTGGGTGAGGTAACCAAGGAGAATATATTGAAAGAGAAGTCAAAGACAGAAACTTGGGGCTTTCTGACATTTAGGAGGGTGCAAAAGAAAAGAAGTACCTGTAGAGAAAACAAGAGAGCTGTCAGAGAAATAGTAGGACTAAGCTAGTGCAGTGTCATGGAATCTAGTAGATGAATGATTTTTCAGTCAGGAAGAGGGTAGCCAACAGTGGCAGATGCTACAGAGAATTGAAGAAAAATGAAGGCTGGAGAAAGGTCAGTAGGTTCAGGAAAGCATTTGCAATAAAATGGGGAGGATGAGAGCCATTTTTCAAGAGACCGAGGAGAAGGTTGGGGTGAGAAAATGAATGAACTATAAACTATTTTTCTAAGAAGTGTGGTGGTATACTTCCTGACAGAAAAGTGATGGGTCAAGGTGTAGACTGAGACCTGTGTTTCCAGACATAACCAATGTGGGAATTTGTTTTTCTGGGCTATACTTATTTGTCACAAAAGTAAAAAAGAAGTAAGAGGGCACTAATGATAGGGTTGCCAAAAAAAAAAAAGAAAAGAAAAGAGAGTCATTGTAGAATTTTTAAAAAATGCACAGAAAAGAACAGAAGGAAGATGAGAAGGGAAACATAGACAAGTAGGACAGCTTTGAAAGTTATCTATTGAATTTATTAGAAGAAAAACTTGTACATGATAAGATTTGAAATTTCATGTGCAAACCTCTTTTTCTCTTTTACTTTATATATGGAAATGCTCTTTTTATTTGGTGCTTGAGTTGAGGATTTTTTCTAAATATATTTTTAAATTTGGTGAAAGGAAAAGAGGGAAAAAGAATGAGGATGGTAGCAGGATTTTTTTGATTGTTTGGTATAAGTTTTGTTTTGTTTTGGTATAGGAAACACGTGGGTATGTCTATAAGCAAAAGAGAAAAAAACAACATTGAGGGAGAGATATTTTATAGATATGAGTTTAATAACTATCACATACAAAAGTCATATTTTGCAGCTATCTGTCCTCCCTCTTCTTAATACGGAAGTCATATCCTCAGGCTTTCCTGGCAATCCTTTCCTTAATGCTTCAAATGCAACCAAACCTGTCTTGAGTCCTTCCCAAACAGTTTCTGGGCATCTGAAGAGAGAGGCACTGGTGGTGATGTTGTGGGTTTTGGTATCACCTTTTAAAAGCATTCAGAGTAGCCTTTAGCAAACTTATCAGCTGCACTAAAACATTTCTAACCCTATCTACAATGTTCTATGCCACTGAAAACTATATTTAGATGGACATGACTTTAAGTTTCCCAATTTATTGCAATATTTTATATTCTGCTCATAAGATTTCCAGGCAGCCAGCTCTGAAGCCAAATCTGGCATATAACCAACAGTTTTTATTATAAAGGAGGAAACCAGTGTTATTCTTCTGTAGACACTCCAACTTCACAGATTCAGAGAAGGTATTTATTTTCTCCCTTTTCTTTCATAGTTGTGATCTGAGCCAACACTTGCTACCAAGGGTGCTATAACAATTTCAAATTTTTTAAAAAATAATTTGCAGGCTGGAAAATAAGATATATAGGCAATGTGGTATAGAAATCTATCTTGCCCTACAGGAAAATAGAAGGGGAAGGGGATAAGAAAGGGGGGAGATGTGATAGAAAGGAGAACAGATTGGGGGAAGGGGTAATCAGAATACATGCCATCTTGGGGTGGGAGGAGGGGAGAGATGGGGGAAAATTTGGAACTCAGAATCTTGCGGAAGTGAATGTTGAAAACTAAAAATAAATAAATTTTAAAAATGAAAAAAACATTTGCAGGAAAGAATCGATAAACTCACTTGAAAAAATATGTTTTAAGTGGCCTGCTATAATTAAGGTTTCTCCCTCTTTCTCCATAGGTGGGTAAAACAAATGCTTGGATTATTTAGTGAGTAATGGTGCAATAAACTCCATCCTGATTCATCATACAATCTCATAGTTATGACGAAGAAGCATTCTGATGTTTTAGATTTCATTGTTCAGCCGAAAGAGCTCTAGACTGGAAGTAAAATAAAAAAACTTGGGTACTCTGGAGTTGAATCATGGTTCTTCCATTTGCTGCTTTGGCAAATTAATTAACTTCTTTGGGCCTCAGTTTTCTCATCTGTAAATTGAGATGGTTGGATTAAGGTCATTTCCATCACTTTCTGACATTATGAATCATCCCAGCAAGATAAATGAAGTAAAAACCAAATATTTAGTGCTGGTTGCTTTTTTTTTTTTTGTATTTTTTTCTTTTATCTAAAGATTTCTGAGCACAATAAAAGTGGATTTTGCTTTTTTCCAGTTGCTAGATCACAGTACAACAATTTTAGATCTTCTTTTTACTAAGGCTTGTTTATATTGAGACTTATCTAACAATCACAACAATAAAAAACACTTAGAGCTTGAAAGAAAGGCAGGAGGAAAAGTCCAAGGTGTCATTGTCATTCTATCTTCTGCCTGACATGAGGATAAAGGCCGGGCAATCCAAAGAGCAGTGCTGCAGCTGGAGACAGGGCAAGAGGCTGAGCTAGGAGAGTCACGGCAGGGACCAGATTACTATTAGTCCTTGGAGATGCTAGAGGTCAAGGTCTCTCTCGGGAGTCTGAAAACAACCTGCATTGGATAAGTTTAAGAACAGAGGAAGAGAAAACTCCTTGGAATGGGCATGTTGTCCATAGTCCTAGCTGGTAAGAAGCAAGGGCCACGTGGTTAGCAGAACTCATAGAGGTGGCAGATTTATAGACAAGAAAAGACAAACAGAAAAGCCACTATGAGTTACCAGCTCCAAGAAAACAATACGAGTGTGGGACAGTAGTGGAGAGAACATTCTACTCAAAATCTGGAGACCTAAGTTCTAGTCCAGGCCATACTACTATTAGTTGTATGATCGTTGACAAATCATTCAACTTTCTCCTGCCTTTCTTCATCTATAGAATAGGTCAATGAAAGGTTTCTTCATCTGTTAAAAAAAAGAAAAGGTCAGTTAAACTATATCTAAGGTCCCTTACAGCTCTAATATTCTACAACATTTAACAAAGTTCTGACTTTGCCAGAGGCATCATATATGTTTCTTATTGAGGTGGGAACCAATGAAATGCTTTGTATAGTCCAAAGCATAAAGGTGAGGGCAGATAAAGAAATTCATCTGGATAGAAAAGGTATACTAATTAGAGGTAGATTCTTATTAAGGGACTCCTTTCATTGGACATAAATGATAAGTGACTCTCTTTATACAGTAACCTTTCCTTCTAGTTGAATTGAAGATAATCTTTGCCTAAAGTGGCAGAATGAGATTCATATTCTTAACCTCATTCCCAGCTCCCCTTCTCCACAGAGAATCTTTTACTTTGGCTTCATGTAGGATATTCTAGAAAAGTGATTCCAAGCTTCTAAGAAGTCTTCAGTTTTCTCCTGGAATATGGCAATTCTAACATGTACTTTAGTTTAAAATTGAAGGTAATGCCACACAGTACATAATTTTTAAATGGTTTTTAAAGAAAATCCCTAAAAGGAATTCCTGGTCTAGAAATTTAACATAATTTTAAGCCTCATAATTAAAGTGAGCTGTGAGGGCATTTTGTGTTGCTTACATGACAATTAAATTACCCTTAGTTGAAAGGAAGATTTTAATAAGCATTATTATTGTAACGTATTTCTTTTGTAGGGAAATCACATTGAGGTGTAATTTGGGATTTCCCTGATTATGATGCATAGTAATCACCATGAAGTACACCTATTGAGGGTAACCAATGGGCCTTAAAAAAAGAGCCGATGAGGTAGGGGGTTGTCTACCCCAAGCATATGAAGACTTCCCTTGTTGGAATAAGCATATGAGAACAATTTGTTCCAATGGCCATGAAGGTGGCTGAGTGCTTAGAGTTTGGTCAGACATGAAAGGTGCCAAGGTCCTTCTTTCCTTCTTTTCTTCTTTTTCTTCCCTCTGTCCATACAGGGTATCATACCTTTACCTGCAGGTGCTCTGCCCAAGGAATGTAAATTTTGATCACTGAAACCTTGAAAGATAACTTGGGGTTTATAGGCTAGATTTCTTTCTTAAGGACCATGTCTTAAACCCCAAATCACTCTGTGTATAATTAGTTGCGTGTCGTCTCCTCCATTAGACTGTGAGCTTCTCAGGAGCAGGGATTTTTTTTTTTGCCTTTATTTTTGCAGTGAATAGCACATTGCCTAGCACACAGTAGGTACTTAGTAAATGTTTGTTAATTGATGACTTCTGGTATTCCTCTATATTAAAGGTTCTTATCCTGGGTTCCACTCAGGACTCCCAAGGTATCTGTAGGTAGATTTCAAGGAATCCATAAACTTGAATGGAAAAAAAAATCACATCTTTATTATCATTAACCTCTAACTAAAAATGAGCATTTCTTTCAATTACTTAAAAACATTATTCTGAGAATAGATGCCCAGGCTTCAACAGACTGCCAAAGGCAGCTAAGCAGCATAGTGGATAAAGTGGTGGGCCTGGAGTCAGGTCAAGAAGACCTGAGTTCAAATTCAGCCTCAGACAATTGCAAGCTTCTGCAAATCACTTTAGCTCAGTTTTCTCAACTATAAAATGGGGATAATAGTAGCACTGCTAAGAGGATCAAGTGAGAAAATATTTGTAAAGTGCTTAACAACAGTACCTGGTGCACATAGTCTACACTATATGAATGCTTATTCCCTTGCTCAAAGAGGTCCATGGCACAAAAAAGTTGAAAACCTCTGCTCCATATTAAAGTGCTCTGGGTTAGAGGCTAAGACTTTTGCAAACTCAGGGATCAAGCAGACGGGAAAGCTTATGACCACTTTTCTAAAATGGAAGCTTTTTTTTCCACTTTAGTTTATATGTTTATGTAATTTAGAGTTCTAATTTCCTTTTGCGGTCAGAACAGAAGGTTTTAGAATGAAAAAGAAAACACATGTATGCCAACTTTTTCCATCTTTATGGATTTTCCACACAACTGACCATAATGCTTTACAACCTCCCTGAGAAAAAAATCAGCAAAATAATAGTTGTGTACAGCCCAATACTTCTACTCAAAGCATTCACTTTCTGTCATCAAGGCGCAACACTGGTGAAAAGAAGGAAGGGGGTGGAGAATGGAGAAACTTATTAAGGGAGTGATACTTCACAATAGCTAAGTTTGGATCATAGGGCTAATGAAAATGAAATCCCACAGTATTTCCATGGCACTATTCATGGGAAATCGTGTCACACTGTTATGTAAACAAAAACCTAATACAGTTTTCTACAAACTACCATGGTAAAGTCAGCTACAAGGTTTATGGATGGTACACCAGGTACAGAAGTTGTAGTAGATAACAGTTTTAATTTTTTTTTAAAACTTCTACGTCCTTGGGTGTGGCCTTTTGACTGAGTTCAAGTTTTACAGAACAAATCCTTTTATTAAGGCATTTGTTCTGTGAAGTTTGGATTCAGTCAAAGGCCCACACTTGAGGATCTAGAAGACCACGTGTGGCCTTGAGGTTGCAGGTTCCCATCCCTGGTTTAGAACTTAAGGATTCTATTTACATACCAATGCATCAACTTTTGGGATTTTAATCCTTTCAGATGCCAGGTACTTTTGATGTTTATGCACAATCTCTAAATCAAATAGGATTAAGTAGCACTATTGCAGCCCAGCATTGTATTTGGGATCTGATTTAAAACAAGGAAGCCCCAAAAAAGAATATTTTTCCAAATACTTAAAAAAAGAAACAAACTTATCAGTCTATAAGTCCATTCTTGATCTCTCTTCTGGGTTCTGATCTCACATTTCTAGTTGACAGCTAGCTGTGTATATCTGCGTATCCCTCCAACATCTCAGATTAAATATGTCCAAAATGAAACCCATAGTCATCTTTAATCTGGGTAAGTAAATGTCTGGGGATCTGATTGCTGGTGCCAGTTTCCTTTGCCTCATCTCAAGATGGTAGAGGGTAACATACTTGCCAGAGATGGTTTGTGTGTGGGAAATGGCTGAAAGAAAAAGAGTCTTGATGGAATGTGCACTTAGATCCTGGAAGTACCTGGGCCCTGAAGCTCTTCTTCTGGAGAAGGACCTAGCAGTGAGAGGCCTAGTGGCTGAGGCAGAGTCATGGGCTCCTCACAGTGCCTGGTGTCTGGTGCTTCATTCCATAGGGCTGAAATGTTGGTGTTTTCCTCAGATGATTTGAAGAAATCCTCTTTTTCTTTCAAGGACTATCTCGGGAGCCAATGATTCCATGAAGCCTTCCTTGACCCTTCAGCTGAAAATGATTTCTCTCTCCTCATATTTCTTATAGCTTGTTATCTAGACCTTTGCTTTGCCCCTATGACATTCTACATTTTGTGGCACTTATCTGTATACACATTTCATCCCCACCGTGAATTGTAAACTCCTTTTGGGCAGAAACTGCCATTTTTCATCTTTGTGTCTCTAGTGCCTAGCACAGTGCTTGCACATAGATAGGTGTATAATAAATGTGTTTCTTGAACTCTTAGTCTCATGCATAGAAGTTCTTTGGAATCAAAAACATTTGCCTGGAAGGCTATGGCAAAACTGTCTGAAATATGATGTTACTTTGGTTGATTGTCTGGCAATTCCTTCTCACTTCCTGCTCAACTGGTCTTTGGAGCCAGGTAGAGATTAGAGTTGACAAGTCAGGAACTAAGTCAATAGGCTTAGGAGGAGAGCAATGAAGCTCCATGTCCCCAGCAATGTTTTTACACTGCCCCCTTCATAGTCAACAACAAATATTGATTTATTACTTGATACATGTAAAGCAGTATGGTGTAGTGGATAAAGGGCTGGCTTTGTAATCCAAAAGACCAATGTTCAAGTTCTGCCATATACTACCTGTGTGACCCTTAAGAAATTACTTAACCTGTCAGTAACCTAGGAGACTATGTAAGCCTAAATTACAGAGGAATTGCTCATCTGCATCAGGGGAGAGAGTGTTCATACTGTGAATTCCTCACAGTGGTGGAATCTAAAGTCTGATCCCACCACCAGGCCCTGAAATGTGCATGGCTCTGTGTTAAGTGCTTAGGATAGAAAAAGGCATTCAGGAGTAGTGAACAGAGCATTTTGTATTTGATGTTAGAGGCATTAGAAAGTCACTGGAGTTTATTGAGTGGGTGGCTGGGGGGTGGTTGTGGCATGATTGGACCTGAATTTTAGGAAAATCACTTTAGTAACTGAATGGAGAATAGATTGAAGTGGTGAGAGACTTGGGGCAGGCAGATCCATCAACAGGTTATTGTAATAATCCAGGCCTGAGGTGATGAGGGTCTGCTCTAGAGTAGTAACGTCAAAGGAGAGAAGGGGGCATAGAAGAGTTGTTGCAAAGGTGAAATTGACAGGCCTTGGCAGCAGTTTGAATATTAGAGGTGAGAGATAATGAGGAATCCAGGATGACTCCTAGATTGTGAGCCTGGGGTCTGGGGGAATGGTGTTACTCTCTAGAATAATAGAGAAAGTAAGTGGGAGAGGGTTTAGGGGGAAAGACAATGAGTTCTGGTTTGGACATATTGAGTTTCAGATGTTTACTGGACATCCAGTTCAAGATGTCTGAAAGGCAGTTGGAAATGAAAGATTGGAGGTCAGCAGAGATTAGGACAGAGGAGGTAGATCTGAGACATAGATATGGTAATTAAATCCATAGGAGCTGAAGAAATTACCAAGTGAAGTAGTCTAGAGGGAGAAGAGAAGAGAGCCTAAGAAAATTCCTTAGGGATACCTACAATTAGAGGGTGTAATATGGAAGAGGATCTAGCAAAGGAGACAGAAAGAGTAGTCAGGTAGGTAGGAGGAAAACCAGGAGAGAGTGGTGTCCTGAAAACCTAGAGCCATCAACAGTGTTTGACACTGTTGAGGAAAGAAATCAAGGAGAATGAAGATTGGGAAAAGGCCATTGAATTTGGCAACTAAAAGATCATTAATAACTTTGGAAAGAATGATTCTCATGGAACAATAAGGTTGGAACCAAATTATTAGGGGTTAAGATGAGAGTGAAAGGAAAGAAAGCGGTGACACTTATTGTAAAGAGCATTTTTGAGGAGCTTAACTGCAAATGGCAGAAATGATATAGGACTATCTTTAGCAGGGATGGAAGAATCAAGTGAGGTTTTTTTCAAGACAGGGAAAACATGGGCATGTTTCTAGGTAATAGGAAATGAGCCAGGAGAGAGAGTAAGATTGAAAATAAGCAAAAGAGTGGGAACAACAGAGGGAGGAGATGGGATGGAATGGGATCACTTGAAGGGTCAGCATTGATAAGAAGTAAGGCTACTTCATTGGAAACCAGAGCGAAGGAGGAAAGAGTAGCAGAAAGCACTTGAGTATTAGGAGATGAGGAAGGGAGGGGAGAAGAAGGAGTTCATAGTGAATGGCCTCAATTTTTTTCTGTAAAATATGAGACAAGGTTCTCTGCTGAGAGAGTGGGGGGAGAGGGAGCCATAGAAAGTTTGAAGAGGGATGAAAAGGTTTGGAAGAACCCTTGTGGAGAATGGGATAGTGAGTTGATAAGGGAGGTACAGTAGGATTTCTTAGCAGTAGTAAGGACCCAGGTGAGGTTATGTAACATAAATTTGTATTAGACCCAGTCAGAATGATTGAGACTTTCTCCATCTTTGTTCAGCTGCACCAGTATAGACACAGAGGTGATGAATGAGAGTAATCCAAGGCTGAGGCTTAATTGGGCACAACTGGCTACATGTTAAGGAGGGTAGAAGTTCAAGAGAGGACAGTGTATAGTTATATTGGTTCACCAAGAAGTCAAGATGAGGTGATAAGGAGAGAGTGGCTAGCACAAGGGAGATGGCCTGGGAGAGAATTGAGGGGTCAAAGGATTACAGGTCATCATGAGAAGGAAGAATAGGATTGTGTAAGGGAAGGTAGAGGGAAAGGCGAAAAGCTAAAAGGCTATGATTGGAGAAGGCGATTTCAGAATTCTTGAACACAGTAGTATATTTGTGGGTGATGGCAAAATCAAGGGTATAACCATCTTTGTGTGTGGCTGAGGTGGGATAGAATGCTAGCTCAAGGCAGGTAAATAGGTTGAGGAACTGAGTCGTTAGGGTATTTGAGGGAGAATCAATATGTATGCTGAAATCCCCTACTCTGAAGGCAGGACTTGGGGAAGAAAGAAAAATTATAAGCCAGGTACCAAAGTTGTTGAAAAAGGATGGGCAGTGAACTGGTGGTATATAGACAACAGCTACCAGGATTTTGATTGGGTGGTAGATATGAATAGCATGAACCTTAAAGGAAAATGGGGAAGGACCTGGAATTGGCAATGGGGAGCAAAGAATATTCCAACTCCTCTACCTCAATCAGTGAGCCAAGAGGAATGAGTGAAGGTGCAGCCAGTACTGGAAAGAGTAGCCAGTGAGGCTGGGTCATCAGGAGAAAGCCAAATTTCAGCAAGCGCTAGTAGGTGGAAGGAGTGAGAGATGAATATATTTAAGATGAAGGGAAGTTTGTTGCATATGAAACAGGCATTCCAGAGGGCACAGTGGAGAGGCTAGGTGGAGTTAGGATGAAACTTTGGTGTTGAAGGTTTGAGGGAGATGGCAATGAGGAATCGGGTGGTAGGGGGTAAGGAATGAGGTTTGGATGATAGAGTCACTGGAATGTGAAGGGTATGACCAGATGTGAGAATGTTCATCCTATGTTATTGTTTACTGGAGTATTTGAGCTTTTATCATGACAATTTATTATAAAATAATTATGCCACAGTGAGAATTTGATGGTATTAAATATAAATATATTTTAAAATGTCCCTTTTTGCCTTCTCCTCATACCCTATATAAATTATACCCTAAGTAACAAGGAAAGAATGAAACACCCCTGGGTTTGGAGTCAAGAGGACCTAAGTTGGAATACTATCTCTTCTGCTTACTAATTATGTGATTCTAAAAGGAAAAGACCTTCTTAACACAGTGGCTTTAATGTGAAATTATCCAAAATTTTAAAAATACATTGATTGAGTATTTCTTTTTTTGAATATTATTTAATTCATTTATATTTTTCTGATGAAATATCAAACTAGAAAAATAAATAGTCCCAGTCTAAATTAGACCAAATAATTCCACTACTCAGTTAAACCCATTGAGCAGATTTCTAGTTCTTGGTAGTCATTCCTATGATCTGTTCTCATCATTTTTCTTCTACTATTCTGCCATTTTCTCATTTGGAGATCCTCTTCCGTATCTTTTTTCATATAAGTGAGTATGTTCTTACCAGAGTATGTCTCATCCTATCCTCTTTCCCAACACTCTGATAAATTATAAAATCCCACTATTTTCTCCCCACCCTGAATCCCTCCTCCCCTCTCACCCCTTGCTGAATAATGTAATATTTAAGTGTATAGATACTCAGTAAAGTGTAAAGGAGTCATAGTTATTTCCTCACTTTCCTCATACTTCTTTTAGGCAGCTACTTTTTTTCTGTTAATAAATTTTATTGATGTACTTTGCCTTTACAATAGTCTTTTCCCACTCCCTTTCCTGAATGACTCCCCTCATTCTTAAAAAAAAAAATAAACAAAAACATTTGATACAGAAACCTAGCCTGACAATGTATATAATATGCTATCCAACTAATCCCACACCTGTCTGCTGTGAGGGAGTGGGTATGTTTTGTTATCTGTTTTCCAAGACCCTCACTGCTTTCCCTATTACTCAGGTTTCAGCTTCTTTTCATTACCGTTGTTATAGTCATTATTCTCTTGATTTTGCTTATTTCATTCTGCCTCAGTTCAGATAAATCTTTCCACATTTATTCTTCATCTTCATAATTATTTTTTACTATGTAGTAATATTCTATCATATCTATAGAGTTTTTAAAAACCATTCTCCACTGATAAAGTCACATTTTAGTTAAGCAGTTCCTTTTAATAGCAGAACTTTGTCAACAACAAAAATACCACCCTTCCTATAAAATCCCTTTCTTCCCTTCCCCCCTCAAGAAGTAACAGAGAGGATAAGGAGAGGAGATGAAGAAGGGAGAGAGAAGAAATGTAATGAGTTTGGCCCGACTCTTCTGACTCCATTGGCATGCCTCAGGATGCCTCAGACAAGTTGTGTCTCATTCTTCCAGCCTCCTCCAGAAGTATCCTATCCATTTCATTTTGCTTTTTCTTTTTTTAAACAGTGTCAGATTTAGTGATTATCCCCTGAACATGTGCACAGAGTTGCCAAACCATAGCTTCTCTGTGAAGTGTAATGAGATATATAGAATATGTGTGGGGGTTGTGGAGAAGAGAGTGGAAGGAGGGGGGCCGGGCAAAAACTTCAGTCCACAGGCTGACTGGAAGAGGTGTTTAGTTTGGGTGTTATTTTTAAAGAAAAAAAAGCACGTGGGCAAATGTGTGTCTGAAGATGAGCTCTGCAGAGGGAGCATTCAGATTCAATTTTGCATTGCTACAGTCTTATAGACGACTTGAGACTAGAAACTTAAAAAAACTCAATCATTAAAAAGGCATTATCCCACACAACCTGTGTATACACATGCGCAAGAAAGCAAGCCCACAAATCACTCACACATGCTCTGGCCAGGGCAGGTGTGTGCTGGAGCCAGCTCTTACCTGCTTGAGACAGATGATTGTTAAATTTCCAGTGCGAGCTTTTACACTGACAAATGCTACAAATCAGGGCTTCATTTATTGTTTTGTTAACTGTCTAGATTTAAGAAAATTATTAATAATGCAAATTGAACTTTAGGATATTTTGTACATTTTTTTTTCCTTCAGAGAACAAGTTCTTAAATACTTACCAGCACACTGCTGTCTGGCAGAGCAAGCACTAAGTAAATGCTTAGGTTGAAGGGTAGCAAGGCATAGCAGAGGTCACAATGGCATCACAGCCAGAGGACCTGAGTTCAAATCTTTTCTCTGGTATTGATTTAAGAGGGAGAATGAGCAACCAGGTCCAGCTGCTCTGTTTTAACAAAAGCACACCCTATGGAGGGCTGAGCCTGCACACTGACCAAGTCTGAGGAAACATGTGACTCAATGCTGAAAGGACTCGGCCCTTTGGTATGATCCAGCAGACTCTGGGTGGTCTGTTGGTCCTTCAGAGGTGGGCCTACTTTGGTTAGAAAGGAGAGCGTGGCCAACCTTCCCCTAAGCCTTTTCTGGATAGCCCAGTGAGAGAGAGCCACAGCAAGCTAAAATCTGTCTCTCCTTTTTAAAATGCAGCACCTTGCCTTCTCTTTGGTTTTGTCTCTGGGTGGGGGAGGAGCAAGGGACCACCCAGGGTTTGCTACGCTCTAACAAAGTGCTTGTTTTCAGCTTTAAGCCACATGTTTCCCAGACATTAGATAGGGACAGGCTCAGTACTCCTTGGGATGTACTCTAGCCAGAGCTGCCTACTGTCCTTCCCCAACTCAGCCTTGGAACAAGTCATTTAACTTCCCTGGGCCTCAGTTTCCTCATCAGTAAAATAGGAGCCTGGCTCAAAATCTTATGATTCTAAGTACATTAATTCCATTAAGACATTAGGCCTAGGTAACACTGACCTCTGCCCTGATTCCTGTTGTTATAGTTAACAATTTAGCACTTGACAACTAACATTTACTAAATGTCTTCTAAGTGTCAGGCTCTATGCTAAGTGCTGGGGATATATGTATATATATATATATATATATATACACACATATAAAAGTAAAATCAAAACAAGCCCTGCTTTCAAGGAGCTTACCATATAATGGGAGAGACAACATACAAGTAATTTTATATAAACTAGGTACAAACAGAATAGTAGATCAGTGGTGATCTCAGCAAAGAAGCACTGAAATTAAAGGGGAATGGAAAGGGTTTTATTGAAGGAGCTTCTTGCAGACGAACGGACTTTCGATGACACTTTAAGGAAGCCAGAGAATCCAGGAAATGGAGATAAGAAGGGAGAGATTTACAGGTATGGAGGAGAGCTATTGAAAATATGCAGAGGTGGGAGAAGGATTTTCTTGTAAGAGGGTCAGCAAGGAGACCAGTGTGATTGGATTGAAGAGGATGGGGATGGGGTGTAAAGTGTAAGAAGGATGGAAAGGTAGGAAGGCATCAGGTTGTGAAGGACTTTGAATCCTGAATAGACAATTTTATATTTGATCTTGGAGATGATAGGGAGCCCCTGGAGTTTATTGAATGGAGGATGGGGGAACATGTTCAGACCTTCACTTCAGGAAAATCAATTTGACAATTGAGTGGAAGATCGACTGGAGTGGGAAGAGAAAAGGCAGGGAGACCAACCAGAAGGTTATTGCAATAGTCCAGCTATGAAGTGAGGAGATCCTGCACCAGGGTTGTCAGAGAAAGAAGGGGGCATATAGGAGAGATGTTTGGAAGGTAGATTCAACTGGAGAGAGACAGACAGACAGACAGAGACAGAGAGATAGAGGGAAAGAAGTATAGTATAACACCTAAGTTGCAAGCCTAGGTAAACGGGGAGATAGTAATACTCTCAGCAGTGAGAGGGAAGTTAGGAAGAGTGCAGGGTTTGGGGGGAACAAATTGAGTTGAAGATGTCTATAAGACATCCAGTTTGAGATGCCCAATAGGCAGTTGGAGATGAGATGCTAGAGGTCAGTGGAGAAGTTAAGGCTAGACAAATGGATTTGAGAATGATTTGCATAAAGATGATAGTTGAATCCATGGGAGATTGATGAGATCACCAAGTAAAATAGTATAGAGAGGGAAGAGTAGATAGCCTGGGTCAGAGCTTTGGGGGACATCCACAGTTAGCAAGAATGCTTTTCTATTTGACTACTTACTATTGTTTCCTTTCCTTTCCTTTTTTTCTTTTTGCATTTTTCCCTTTCATTTTTTTACATTAATACCTACTATTAATATTTACTATTGTTTTCTAATTGTTTCTTATGCATGTGTGTGAGTATATGTCTGTGTTGGGAGAAGTGGTAATCAGGGGCCCACTGGTCAAATGAGCCCATAGGTAACAATGACATTTTTATTAATTACTATTTACTAATTAAGATGTTTGCCCCTTAAAGACTTTGAGTTGCTGCTGCACAGCTTGTAAAATATATGGAACCACAGAATCTTTTGTGACCTACTCTTAGATTATTCAGGGTGCAGAATTGAGAACAGCTCATTTGTACCTTGTAAAGACTTTTCCCCTATCAAACTTTGGGCAGGGTGTGAAGGAAGTATAAAATAAGATATGTAAAGAAATGCATTAATCAAACTGATGGAATTTTTGGTCAATAAGCCGTTTGTTGGATAAGTCTGGTGGCCTTAAAACATAATGAACAGTGATGAAGACAATCATTTGACACTCAGAGGAAGTCATCCTTGAGATAACTAAGGGAGTCATCTCTGACAGCTGAACAAAGAGTCAGCTATGGAAGAAGAACTCAACTCTTGAGAAGAACTGTTCTTCAGTTTTTCCCTTGTGCCTCTTCCAGAGTAGGGAGAGGAGAAGGATTTCTCTTTCTTTTTCATTTGTTAAAGATGGAAGAAGATGACTAGTAGGGGACAGTATACCAAGTGGAGAGCAGGTTCAGAGACCAGGTGCAGAGATGAGTTGGACTGGGCAGAGGAGCAGACACAGAAGCCCAGTGGAGAGACACGCCCAGAAGAAATGCTGTGGGGAGGAGGAGGAACAGCATGACATCAGGATAAGAAGAAAACACATCAGGAGCTGTTAGTTCCAGAGGTGTAAGTTTCCTTGGCCACGGGCATACCCTGCCCTGTGGTATGTGCTTTTCCACTAATGTGCTATGTTTGTGTCCACTCTTTCCACTGACACTACGTGTATTTTTGGGATAGTGTGCCCTAGGTTTGAGGGGGTGTGGTGTTTTGCAGCAACTTCTCACTATGTCATTTTAGTAAATGCTTTTTATTTGGAGCTAAGTGTGTCAACTGGTTCTCATTTTTCTAGATCTAGGTTGCTCGTTGTTTTTTTTTTAATTGCAAGAAAAATAGAGAGAATGGATTGGTATCCAGCATGGCCTGAGCAGTTTGAATCAGTTTCTGAGGCTTTTTAACTTTTTCATTTACTACTTTGGAGTGACTTAAACATAGAAGAGGAGAGAGCCCAGCATTTAAAATTACTATACTAATATTTGCAAAGAGACCAAGTGGCATGGTGAACTTTCTTGAAATATTACTTCCTATCATTCTATCATGCAGGGAGTTCTCAAAGGGTGTTGAGGTCCCAGGCCAAAACAAATGTGTGGGTACAAGTTGCCTCTCCCAATTTTCTCATATACGTAGGAAACAAGGTGAAAATGAACATAAGACAAGCTTTGCGGAAGAAGAGGAATCACAGAGGGGGAGTATCAACCTAAGGAGGCTGTGTGTGGAAAGGGAATGGAGCAAACTCACCCCATTTCTTTAGTGTATGTGTGTGGTGGGTAAAATTCATGTTGGGAAGAGTGAAACATAAATTCAGCGTAAAAAGTAGAGCCAAATCATGTTTCACACTTGAGCAGTTCAAAGGACTATGACAGAAATAAGGCCCTTGTACGAAATTCCAATACGTAGTAAGTGCTGAGATATTTTCCCCTTTCCCTCCATTTCGTAAAATAAAATGCGATCTCAGCCCCACCACCCAAGTATGTTCGGTCATAGGTGGGGATGGTAACTGGGGAAAGACTAGTGAGGACAAAGTCTCTAGAGGAAGGGCTTGATGACTAGTAAGGTTGGAATGAGAGCAATGGTGCTGCCCAGAGAAGGAGAAAGATGACTCGGCAGAGTTTCACATATTTTACACAGCAGATAACGCAGAAAGAGGAGGCTTGTCCTCCTCTTTCTTGAGCGCTTTGTTTGACCTGCTGGCCACAGTGGGCATTGCCATTGAGAATGGGTGGAAGATGATGAGAAAAAATAAAATGGCCTCTCCCACTTCCTCCATCTTTAACAAACAAGCAGGGCTTTCTAGGAGAGGGGCCTCTGTCAGAGAAGCCGTCCTATTCAGGACTGGAAGTCTCTCTGGGGATTGACACATATCTTTGGGAATAATGGTTGCTCATTCAAGGATTTATGTTTTGCCTTCTTTATTTAATGGAAACTTCATTCAGTATCACTATAATACTGCAATGAATGCAAGTTCATTATAGTATATATTATAGTAACTTCATTATAGTAGGTATGTGGAAAGGGCTCCTGCTTTCCCAGAAAGATGTATGTATGGTATCCAAGAGAGAGGAAAAATTCTAATCTATCAAGGACTCTTCATGTCATGGATCTCAGACACCAGGATTACCCTTCAAAGATCACCAATGGATCTCCCCTGAGGGATCTGACCTGCTATACTTATGCCACAGATTACTGCCTTCCTTATGTCTTGCAAATACTGCTAAATAGATTTATATTTAAAACTATTTTATTTGTAGTTGAATAGAAACAAAACCTGAGTTATATTTGAATTGGTAAAATTATTCCTGATTTAAACCTTTTTGTGGTAAGCACACATTTGACCAGTAACTTTCTCCTCTTATTTAAAAAAAAAATCCTTTTATTGGCTCCATATGGTGGATTTGTGTGATTGCATTACAGTGTGCAATCTGGAGCAATTTCACGTGGTTACACTTGACTGCGACAGATTCAATATATACTATAAGGTTTCTAGCAACTTAACCTCAAATGTCCAGCCAAACAGATTTATATAGTGGTTTATTGTTAGTATAGTGGTACCAGTGTAGATTATCAAAAAAGGATAAGGATTTCAAACAACTACAGGCAACTCTATAACATAATAGACTTGAGCAGTGGTGCAAATAATTGGAAATAGCAAAAAGTCCTGACACCATGTTCAGTCAGTGAGCTCAGGCCTGCTGATACTTCAATGGATCAATGCTTTAATTGACATGGGTACTCCCTTCAACAATACAGATCAAAATGCATCCATGCCTTCTAATTCCATATGATTCTTGTCCATGTCCTCCTATAAATTCTCCAAAGAAAATCTACCCAATCTACTGGATACCTTCCCCTAGGTCTTTACCATTTCATAGGGATAGCATAACATTCAGGGTATACATCTATTATCCCTTACCCTCATTATGTCTCAATTTCCTGTCATACATTTAACCTTGTTACTGGGCTCCCCATGGGATAGAAATTTATGGGGGTGAGGGGAGTAAGAAAATACCTGTGGTATAGTATTCACTTAGAATTTGGGCTTATAAGTATTGTTGTTTATCTTTCATTTCAAAGAGGACCAATGACATTATGGGGTAATGTCTTGACTCATGTGTGAATTGGATTTAAGTGAGTCAGAGGTGGACAAAGTTATCAGCCTTACTCTCTCTTCCAGAGTCATTGAAGTCCAATGGCAAGAAAAAAGTCAGGATGACTGGTGATGGCCTGGGATGACCTTGGTGTCTTTGATGTCTGACCAAGTTCTAAGTGCTCCACAGAGCCTGCTTTAGCCGCTTTCATGGTTGTTGGAACAACTGTTCTCATCTATCCATTCCACCTGGAGAAATCTTCACATGTTTGGGGTAAACATCCCTCTAACTCACTGATGGGTTTGAGACTTCTTGGTTACTCTCAACCTGGTTTAACCCATCTGCTGACATGGTTTAGTGGGGTGTGACCACTGAGCATGCTACAGCTTTTTGAAGTTATAGGTGTTCGGTTTCTGTCCTTCATACTCAAAGAGGACCAAAATGACATCTCTATGTCAGGGTCAATGTACAGTGTGTCTGACTGTGGCTGATCAGACTAATATGAGTTTTGGAAGGCAGTGGGACTCATATAGCCCAGATGACCATCTGGGAGGGAGACATCTCTACATTTGTGCATCGCATATTTCTTTTGAGCTTCCGCAATTCTGCTTTGCTCATAGAGCGCAGTACCTTCTTTGATATGGGCACACCATGATGGGCAGTCCTGTGCCAGTGCCTCCTATGTCTCACAACTGATTCCAAAGGTCTTCAGAGACACCTTGAGGGTGTCCTTTGTATCATTTTTTCTGACCTTCATGTGAGCGCTTGTCTTGGGTGAGTTTTCTGTAAAATAGTCTTTTAGGCAAATGTGTTTGGCATTCGAACAACGTGGCTAGCCCATCGAAGTTGCACTCTCTGCAGTAGAATTTGAATGCTTAGCAATTCAGCTCCAGGAAGGACCTCAGTGTCCTCCTGGACCTTATCTTGTCAGGTGATCTTCAGAATCTTCCTAAGACAATTAAATGGAAGTGATTTGGTTTCCTGGCATGGTGCTGGCATACTGTCCAGGTTTTACAGGCATACAACAGTGAGGTCAGCACAACAGCTTTGCAGACCTTCAGTTTGGTGGTCTCTTCTTCCCCAAAATTTCCCTTGGAGCCTCCCAAACACTGAGCTAGCTCTGGCAATGCATGCATTAACCTCATCATCTATGTGCATGTTCCTGGAAAGTACACTGCCAGTGTAAGTGAACTTATCCATAGCATTTAAAATTTTTCCATTTGCTGTAACCAATGGTTCCATGCATGGATAGTAGGGTGCTGGCTGGTGGAAAACCTCTGTTTTCTTGATGTTAATTTTTAGGCCAAAATTAGCACAAATGGCAGTGAATCAATCCATATTCTGTTGTGTCTCAAACTCAAAGGCTACATTGAGCGCATAAACATCTGTGAACAAAAAGTCATGCACCAACTCTCCCTCCATTTTAGTCTTGACTTGTAGCCTTTTCAAGTTAAATAATAGAGAAAGCCAGTGTAGCTTCAGAATGGGCCTAGGAATAGTCAATATGGTGTTTGCTGCCCGACAACTCCAGGAGAGATGCCAGGAGCAGAAGTCTGTATGTAATATTCACTGATTTGACCAAGGCCTTTGACACTGTCAGTCCTGAGGACTTGTAGAAGATCATGGCAAAATTTGGTTGCCCAGAGAAGTTCATCAGCTCTGTGCACCACTTCCCAGAAGGCATGCTTGTCCTTGTTCTGGATAATGGACAATGCTCTCATGCTTTCCCAGTCACTAATGAAGCAAAGTAAGGCTGTGTACTTTCTCCCATGCTTGATATTTTCAGTCACATTGTCAGATGCCTTCAATGAGGACAAAAATGGCATCAAGGTCAGCTACTGCACTGATGGAACCAGAGTGTAAGAGATGAAGTCTTGCTCAAATATTAAAATACAAACTTTACTGAGCAGATTTTTGGCTCATTGCCCCCTCCTCCCCATTGGGGTTATTTCACTTTCTCAAGTCTTTTCTCACAGCAATCAGTGAGAGGACAAAGTTAGTTTGTGATCACACAATTTTAATAACATGTGAATTAAAATGCAAAAGAAATCATAAATTTTCTCCATTGTACCTACTTTCCCTCTCAGATCTCTTGGTGAGAAAAGAAGAAAATTTCCTCTATATGAGCATCTATGGCTCATAAAGAGGAATAGGGGAAAAGATGTTTTAAATTTGCTGCTTTTCCTCACCCATGGATTAAAGAAAATTGGAGAAGGTAATGTTTTCCCCAGGTTATCAGCTTGCTGGCATACAGGATTTAGCATGGCCAGTCCTGGGCAGCATTAGTCATGTTGTGGCATTTGCTCCGCCTGCCTTCCCAGATTGGCCCTGGAGCTGCTGGCTGCACCCCTGGCAGTTTGAATGGGCAGAAGAGAGAAAACAACATGTAGCAAGTCCTTTTTCATTCTTTCGTGTAACTTCTGCTCCTGTTTCACAAAGAATCGGGCACCTATGAAGAGGGGCAGTCCCTTTCGTGTGCTAGAATCTTGGCATTTGTCCCCCAGGCTTTCCTTTGTGAAGCATTTCCCTAGGTCTGGAAAATCTCTCACAAAGAGAAGAAGATGCAGCAGATTCTCACGCATGTCCTTGATGATGTCTTTTGTGCTGCTTTTTCCATCCAAGTCATTAAGAACGTGTGTCAATGTATAGCCTATATCAGACTGTATGCCATCTTGGGGATGGGAGAGGGGGAAAATTTAGAACTCACAATCTAATAAAAGTGAATGCTGAAAACTAAAAATTAATTAAATCATTTAAAAATCTAAAAGAACATGTTTCAGCCTACTATTGACCACCATGCACCTCTCCATTGTCCTGTGGGTTACCCACTATTTTGATTCTTTGGAGAATGCAATATTCTCTGATTCACAGCCATGCAGCATCACCAGGAGAATATTTGGCAGGATAAATTAATGGGTTTTTGAGCAACTTAGGATAACTAAGTACTCCACAATTTTCCAAATATAATTCATAACTCTTCCTCCTTTTAAGTTCTGAGTCCAGATTACTCTCCACCTACAATACCTAAAGTCATAGATTTGGAGCTAGAAGAGAACTAAGTAGTCATTTATTCCAACTCTCTCACTTTATAGTTAGAGAAAATGAGGCCCAGAGAGGTTAAAGTCTTGTCCAAGGTTATACAAATATTTAATGGTTAACCATATCAATGGATTGCCTACTCAACAAGTCATAGTCTATACTAGTGGTGTCAAAATGAAATAGAAGCAGGGGCCACTAAACCATGATAAGGATTTCTGAGGCCTGCATTTGAGTTAGAAAATTATACATTAACATTATTTATATCCTCTTCTATTTTTATTTATTTTGTAAAATATTTCCCAGTTACATTTTAATCTGGCTTGGGTTGCATTGGAGAGTGTTAACAGCCTGTAGGCAGTATATTTGACACCTCTGATCCATGCAATAGGCTATTTTTCATGCACTTATTTCTTTCTTTTTATTTTCTTTTCTAATTGTTAGGCTGATCACTTTTGAGTGGTTGGTCACTTCACTGAGGAGGCTCTGTCATATTCTGGGGTCTGATGCTATCTGTTATGGATGCACTGCCTCACTTACTTTCTCTAGCTCACACACTTAGGTCTAAATCTTGTACTTCTGCCATGACACAGCAGATTGTTCTTTTTCTGTGCAGAGACCATTTGTGATGGGAGATGGAGAGAAAAGGGTGGAGAGCAGTTCACAGTCATGCCATCCAGATAGCTCATCTGTCAGGGTTCTATCATCACTTTCCCCAAAGACTGATATTGTTGCATAGGAGTGTCTTAGGGTTCAAATTACCAGGAGAGCACACCAGCCTCTGCTTAGCCTCTGCACACATACTCTTATGCCACATTCTCACACAGCTTCACTCACACTCTGCGTTAACTCAGTCATATCATTCTCTGACTAGACTGTCTTGCCCTTTCCAGAGACTCAGTCACCATATACTCTCTGTTTTCATCCTTACCAATGATCTTCCTGCCTATAATAATTCTGGCACATCCCATCACACATATGTAGGCGCTAGATTTTATACTGCCATGATAAACAATAATTGCCCTTACTTTTATAGCCTGCGGTACAATTATCAACCGTAGGCACCTGTGAGCTCCCTTCACGTTCAAGTCTAGCACCATCAGCTAAATGCTATTGCTGTTGTTTAGTTGCATGTGTCTGTGGACCATATCGTCTATGGGAGTTTTCTTGGCAAAGATACTGGAGTGGTTTTACATTTCTTTCTTCAATGGATTAAGGCAAGCAGAGGTTAAGTGACTTGCCCAGGGTCACACAGCTAGTAAGTGTCTGAGGCTTGATTTAAACTCTTATCTTCCTGACTCCAGACCCAGCATTCTACTCACTGAGCCATCTAGTTGCCTCTTTTGTGTAAATGATATAATGTAAGCACTTTGGGCCCAGGTATTTTCATTTTTTTGGGCTTGTACCAGACATACAGTAGCTACTTAATGTTTGTTGATTGGTTCAATTTCATCTACAAATATATATCTGGAGGACATCGCCATCCAGAGCACTTTTCTCTTTGGACTCTGAATAGGACATTCCCCCATGACAGTGGTTAAGACCTTCGGGAAGCATATGCCTTCCTATTTTATGCCTTGTTTGATGATGGTGATTAGAGTATTACTGAATAAAGTTGCCATCTGTGCTTATATTTGTCAAGGAATCTTGAACAATCTTTACATATATAGAGGATACATTCTATTGGAAAGGAACCTTTAAAGCTATTTTTTGTTCTCTAAGTCAAATGCTTTCTAAAAAAATTAAAGAATAATAAACACAGTATGATCTTGTGCTCCCTTTATCTTTCAGCCAATTATGTGAATCTGAAGATATAGCCAAAATATATATTATATAGATAAATAAATAGATAGAAAATTATGTGGGAAAGTCTACCTCCTCTTGTCTCATATTTTCATCTAGGATACCATTAATATGTTTGTATGCCATTCTCAAAAAATTTTGGCTTATCCAGACACTCTTTCCAACTTAGGCTCTTTAATGCCATCATTTTCTTGATATAGATATTGGACACTTGGGCGTTAAAGACAAAATTTGATGGTTTCATTCTCATTAATGAAAGGACAGATGAATACAGACACATTAAACAGAATGATAGAATGTTAGGCCTAGAAGCTATCTTAGAGATTACCCAGTCCTACCTTGTCATTTTACAGATGAGGCACTTAAAGCCTAAAGAGAAATGACTTTCTAAATGTTACATAGTAATTGACAGTCATAATCCAATGCTCATATACAAGAGGACCTTTGTACAGTATATCCCCAGCACCTAACCCAATGCTCTACACAAAAGAGGTGATTGACTACTGTTGGTGGTTGAAGATGGAGGAGACAGGATAGGGTACTTGGCACTAGAGACCTGGAGCCTCACTGCTCTCCTAGTCAATCTGAAGCCCTTAGTGCCTTTTACTTTTATTATTGACTTCTCACTTTTCAAGCATAATCCCTCTCTGGCTTCAGAGACTAGTTGAACAGGAAGAGATTTTCAAAGACAATCAAACAAAGGAACATCGCATATCAAACATCTGAGTGAGCCATAACCTTCTGGGCCACTACTTTTCTTTTCTTTTCTTTTCTTTTTTTTTGGTTAAGCAATGGGGTTAAGTGACTTGCCCAGGGTCACACAGCTAGTAAGTGTCAAGTGTCTAAATACGAATTTGAACTCAGGTCCTCTTGATGCCAGGGCTGGTGCTCTATCCACTGCACCACCTAGCTGCCCCTAACCTAGGCCACTTCTTTTGATACTAAAGTGTGAGGTTAACTCAGTTTTTAAAAATATATGGAGTGCCTATGTGGTATAAGGTATGCTGTATATTTGTATGTATATACACATATTATATGTATTACATGTATATTATAATAATGGTGTACACATGGGTACATACTTGACTGTGTTTTACGTGTCTGTGTTATATGTGTACATAGTATACAGAGAAAATATGTTTTTGTATGCATGTCTATATGTCTATATATGTATAAAAACAAACTATATATAGAAAGAGAGGGGAGAAGGAGGGAAAGAGAAAGAAAGAGAGAGAGAGAACAAGAGAGAGAGACAGAGGTCGGGGGGCAACACAGTGGATAGAGCAATGGACTAGGATTCAGGAAGACCTGAGTTCAAAACCTGCCTCAGACACTTGCTAGCTATGTGACCCCGGACAAGTCATTTAATATCTGTCTGCCTTAATTTCCTCATCTGTAAAACGAGGAAATACTATCAGTTATCTCCTAAGTTTGTTGTGAATATAAAATGAGATCGTATTTGTAAAGCACTTTGCAAACCTTAAACCTTAAAGTGCTATATAAATGTTACTATTATTACTATTGTTACTAGGGCAGCTAGGTGGCACAGTGGTTAGACTGCTAGGCTTGGAATCAGGAAGACTCATCTTCTTAAGTTAAATCTGGCCTCAGACACTTACTAGCTGTGACCCTGGGTGAGTCATTCAAATCTGTTTGCCTCAGTTTCCTCATCTGTAAAATGAGCTGGAGAAGGAAATGGCAAACCACTCTAGTATCTTAGCCAAGAAAACCCCAAATGAGGTCACAAAGAGTTGGACACAACTGAAAAATGACTGAACAACAATTGTTATTACATATATCATATATATATATATATGTATATACATATGCATTCATGTTTGGTTTTTGTCTGGACATGTGTTTTGTCTGCCTTGTGTAGGGGAGTCTCTGTGAGGAAACTCCTCCCACAGATGCAGATCTGAAACTTGTCTATAATTTATAGTTTTAATGATCTGCCTGGGACAAAAAGAGGTTATATGATTGGCCCATGCTCACATAGCCATTATATGTCAGAGACATATTTGAACCCAAGCCTTTCTGACTCCAAGACTGCCCCCTGTCCACTGTGCCAAGCTGCCTCTCATGTGTATTCAACAATACAAATTATTTGCACCTTGCCATCTGCAGCACTCTCAAGAATCCCTGGGAGCTCTGGAGAAAAAGTGTTACGTATAGTCATGACCTAAAGAAACTCCCTCAGAGAATCATGGGGGACAAGTACCTGACCTGGAATTTTCTTTTTTAAAAAATGTTATTTCAGGATGTGCTTCCATTTTGTAGAAGCAACTGGAAATCTTGCTCAGTCTGCTGTTATTTCTGCTTTAACAAATACATTTTAAAGAAAGGAAAGGTCCTTTTCAACAACTTTGTGGTGACATACTTGCATTTGTATAGAGCAAATTTGATTGTAGCAAATGTGCTTAGCCCACCAGAATGATAAAGCAGGAAGCTTTACTACTCCTGAAAATCACAACATTTTGGCTTTCAGACACACCATGCAAGGTATGTTTTCTAAAGACTCAGAAAGAAAAATTTTAATCTAGTTAGTGCCATCAACTGTCTGCCAAATAAGGAATCTGGAGTTGTTGTGTTTTTTTTTTTTAGGGGTCCACAGTCTCCCAGGGTTAAGATGTTTAATTCATGTTTAAAGTGGGATCCTTTTAACTAGACACTGAGTGAATTTTCCCTGTCCAGCTCTTCTATTAACTCACCGTCACCCCTCTCCGCTCCTAAGGGAAGGTAGGCAGTTATTTAAAAAAAAAAAAAAAGTCCTATCCATTCCCTCACATCAGTCTTCATAGGGTTGTCTGGGCAGAGGGAGCAGCTCACACTGTTTTGATGCTGAAACAGCTCTCCCTAACAGCTGCCCGAAATTCCCTACCTGATCACAGTGTAATAGGGACGGCTTCTGTAAATCAGACAGGACACCTTACTGTGATGTTACAGTGTTACACAATATAGTTTCCCTCACTATAATAATGTTACATTTCTATAGTGGAAGATTTACAGAAACATTTTCCTCCTAACAATGCAATGAAGTAGGTAGGACAAGTATTGTTTCCCCATTTTACAAGTGAACGAGCTAGAGCGGTTAAATGACTTCTCCATAGCTTCCTCTGAGGCAAGAATTAAATCCAGGTCTCCTGACTCTAGGGAGAGCAATCTTTCCACTATATCATGCTGCTTCATCCCTGATAGTCCCTTTACTAGAAAAGTTTAAAAAATACCTTATAGGTCGCCAGGCAAGGCCCTTTCACATAGATCAAAAGTGCTGAATGAAGGCTTCCCTTTCGTTCACTCCCATTATGATCTTGTCAGGAACCCACAAATATAGCAGCTGGTTAGGATGAGCTGTTTTTAATTTATTTCTGAGGCAATTGGGGTTAAGTGATTTTCACAGGGTCACACAGCTAGTAAGTGTCTGAGGTTAAATTTGAACTCAGGTCCTTCTGATTCCAAGGCTGGTGCTCTATCCACGATGTTACCTAGCTGCCCCAGGACAGTGTGCTTTTAGTGACATGGAGACACAACTGGCATGTTAGCCAGCACCACGTAGGCTTTTAGACTATAAACACATGAAAAATATCAATACCTTTTAAAATATCTCTTTTGTCCTTTCAACTTTAACTGTCCCCTCCTGTGATTAACAGTACCATTTTTATGCTTTTTCCTCCTCTGGCAACCCTATCACTGAGATAAATATATGCCTGAATCCCTCCAGTTCACTCTCGACGCAGACCAACAACAATTTAGCAAAAAGATCATTTAAAAACAAGGCAAAATTTAGTCTATTTCTTTTGCACCTGCAACCTAATTTATTTTGGGCGCTGGAATTGAGGCCATGTACTAATTTGCGTGATGAAGTTAATTGAAGGTTGAAAAAGATCGAAGGGTATCTGGGAGGGGTCAGTGGGAAAGAGTGCTTCAAATTTCTTCTCCATTCATCTGCATGTACTTTATATCACTTCATGGTAGCCAACAAGAATTTTAAAATAAGTTTTTATTGATATCTTTTCTTTTTATATCACAATAATTCCCCCCAGAATTCCTTCTCCTCCTGTATAGCTATTTCATATAACAAATAATATTTTTTTAAAGACAGAGAAAAGGAAGAGAAATAAAATCAGCGTAACTGACTATAGACAGAAAAAGTCTGAAAATATATTCACTCATTGACCTCCTAATTCTGCAAAGGGTTGGAGTAGAGTTATCATATCATATCTCTTCATTCTAGACATATTTGTTCTTTGTAGTTTTGCAATATTGACGTTTGATTTTTTTGTGTTTTTTTTCATCAACCTTGTTGTAAATATTGTGTATATTGTTTACTTCATTCTGCATCAGTTTATGTAGATATTTCCATGTCTCTCTGTGTTCATCACATTCATCAGTTCATGCTGCACAGTAATATTCCACTACACTCATAGATCATAGTTTGTTTATCCATTCTTCAATCAATGAACATTTACTTTCTTCCTACTTCTTTGCTATCATAAAAAGTATTGCTATATGTATTTTTGATATGTATGGGGACTTTCTTCTTACCAACAACCTCCTTGGGATATAAGCCTACTAGAAAAATCTCTGGATCAAAGTATATGGACATTTAAGTAATTTCATTTGTATATTCTGAAATTGCTTTCCATAATGGTTGTGCTGATTCATAGCTCCACCAACAATGCACTAGTGTGCCTATCTTTCCACAGCCTCTCTAATATTGACTCTTTCCATCTTTTGTCTTTTTTGTCAATTTGCAGGATGTCAGGTGAAACCTCAGACTTGTTTTGATTTGCATTTATCTGACTATTGATTTGGAGCATTCTTTCACATTATTGTTCCTAGTTTGTAATTCATCTTTTGAGAATTGTCTGGTGCTGTCCTTTGACTACTTAACTACTGGAGAATGACTTTTAGGCCAATAAGATTTTATTCCTGCTAGACTTGAATTCTTAAAGAGTGACTCTTTTCTTTATATACATATATACATACATATATATATATGTCTTTTCAACTGTCAATCAGCATATTTAATGGATAAGGTTTATTTTTCAGTTGGTCTGAATATAATATCTAGAGCTGGAAAGTGCCTCAGAGATCATTTAATCCGAACCCTTTATTTTAGAAATAAAGAAACTGAGAACTAGAGAGATTAAGTGACTTTCATAAGATTTCACAGATAGTAAATGACAAACTCAGGCTTTGAGTTTGTGTACTCAGACTCCAAATACAGTGCTCTTTCCAGACAATCAAATTCAGACCTTCTCAGGGCCATTCTGTTTCACTTTTCTTTATCTGAATAAATATTCATTTCTGTCACCTTAATGAATGAATCTATATTGAATCATTTATTCACATATGATTATTGATTCTCTTGCTAATTCTGTCAAAGGTCTTTGATTACTTCAATCAATCAGAAAATTATCAATTTAGTGTGTTATGTAGAATTCCTCCACAAAGACTCTACTCTCATACCACAGTGAAGTGAGGAGGCAACCCATTGAGTTCTAAAAGAGTATCACTGACAAGCCACAGCATATTCTGCCATGGTGGAAAGGCTTTGATAGTGTCCCAATAACAGGCAAACTTTGCTTTCCAAGGACCAACCTAGCTAAGTACAGCATAGCAATTCATGATGCATATAAAAATACAAAATGGGCCTCACGCTTTCCTTACGCTTGTGTAGTGATGGTGAAAGAGTGGTGGAAAGGAGGACAGAGAATACTCAAAATCACAGGTCGGAGAATACCTATTAACTTTAACTTAGCTATTAGTACTCAATATCCTTTTTAATGACTACTGAGTGGATATAACTGGAGGAACTGAATTATATTAATCTTAATGTTCTTACTACAAATGAAGCCAAAAGAAAAAAAAAAGGAAGCTGTAGCTAAATGAGAGCCAAGCTCACAGGCTGTCCTTGGAGAGGAAAATAAAGGGATTGGCAGAGTCAATTTTGCTGAGTGTCCCAAAGCAACAAGAAACATTTTGTGGAACACTTGGATTTATTACATTGTAGTGCTCATGATAAGCTGCTGTCATGCAGTGAGATACACTCATTAGGACTTTGAAGATTCAACTTTATGAGAAGTTTCATTGAATATCCCTATTTTGGTTCAGCAGGCATTTCTTCACGTTTAGGAGGATCAATTTGCATTTCACACAGCGAAGCTGAGTATCACAGAACAAGAGCCACCATTTAGTCATCTTTGCAGTTGAAGAGTTGGAAGGTGTTGCATTCAGTTCTCCTCCCTGTGTACTTTTAGTCTGCTAGTTTATAGATGTGATAATCTCATGCATCAGGCTTCCTAAAACAAAGTAAGTATTCAACAGTCAGGACCACTGACACAGTCTTTCTCGCCTTGTCTTCCTGTCTGTCCAATATCAACATGATGTCAACTTGTGAAGTATATCATTTACATTGATTTCTTTTTAACTTCACTGATCTGGGGTGTGTGTATATGTGTGCCTAAGTGTCAATTATACAAACAATGTATATCAAAGAATGTTAAATGAGTATTAATTTGGGGGGTTAAGAACATATAAAAACTTGTTCCACTGAATGTAACGGTAATCATTTTTTCAGTTTACAAGAACTCCACCCATGAGGGGGTTTTCCATAATGAATTACTTTTGGAATGCTGGAAAGGACTGTTTGCAAAAACTAAACAAAAACAAACTACCATGAAAATCATTTCAGCTTATGCATCAAGACAGAGATCATAGAGTTAGAGCTAAAAAGAACCTTAAAGACAATGTGGATCATAGATCTAGATCTAAAAAGGACCTCAGAGTCATCTAGTTCCACTCTCCCATCTTACACATAATGAAACTGAGTCCCAGAGAGGTCAAATGACTTATTCAAGGTAACATAGTAGGCGTTAGAGGTCAGATTTTAATCATTGTTCTCTGACTATGGTCAATAATCATTCCTCTGTTCCAAGAAGGGAAGATAATGAAGTTATGGGGGAAAAATTTTGGACATTATTAATACCAATGCTTGGTGATCAAGAGAGCATCAACAGTTCTTAGCTTATATGCCTACTTTATCATCTCTTTAAAGGCTTTCTGGGAACAATCTATCTAATAGTACCAATGCATCAAGGACACCCTCGATGAGGGCATCAGTAGGGAACTGGAAGGTTTTCACAAGCAGTTTACCGAACAGACCACATCTTTATCACCACACAGTTGAAAGAATACAAGATGACTCTCTGCTTATAGTTTGTTGACTATTAAAAAAAAAAACAAAACCTAGTTGCCCAGGAACACCATAGAACTTCCTAGATAAGACCTATAAAGACTTAAGAGTTTGACCTAACCATCCACAAAGTAAGAACCAAGTGAATGAATAATATCTATTGTTCAAATTATGACATGCAGTTAAATAGACTACCTATAAAGATTGTCCACCAATATATTTTTCAGGGCATCCCAAAAGTCTTTAATAGATTAAAAATGGCCTGCACACGTGCACACACACATGTATGCATGTGTGTTTATATGTTTGTGTGTATCTTGAATAGTCATCGGAAATGTTTCTAGTTAGGTCTGGAATTATATAGGAGCAGGAGAGCAAACTCAATTGCCTTTGGGAAATTTCAAACTTCCTTTTATGAATGGCAGTTTCTCCCCAAAGCCTTTTTTTATTACTGATATTGAGGCAGTGTGGTACAATGGAAAGAGCACTGACCTAGGAGTCATTGGATTTATGTTTAAATTCCGGTTCTGATGCCCACCATCTGTGTGGCCTTAATCAAATCACTTAAAGCTTAATCTCCTGTGTAAAATGAGGGGGTTGAAAAAAAAAGTTATGAGTTCAAATCCAGTCTCAGACATTTGACACTTACTAGCTGGGTGACCCTGGGCAAGTCACTTAACCCTGATTGCCTCACCAAAAGACAAAAAAAAAATGAGGGGGTTAGATTAGATCAGGTTCCCCATCCCTGGATTAGATGTTCTTGGAGGTCCCTTCCAGCTCTATTTCTGATCCTTATTGTAGCAGGGGTTGTACCCCATGGAGCAGGTGTAGGAGAGCATGTATAGAGACTCTTGGGTAGGAAGAGTCACTAACTCAGTGGACCTTTATAAAAGTATGACTCTGCCCTTGGTTCCTCTTTCTTTCCATTTTCAGAGCATAATCTTTGAGCCTCTCCTTAGAAGGCTGGTCAGGGAGCTGGTGATCTTTCCCCAACCCAGCAGAAGGGCATCAGCATGGCAAGATCATAAGTTGGAGAGGTTCAGAGGTCTTCAGGGTTGACTAGAAGCAAGAGGAGAGATCTGCAGCTACATCCTACTAAGAGAAGATGACCACCAGCGGAAGAACGAACCCAATGCCTGACTTGGCTTGCCAAAAGATATGGACCTGGAGGGAATTGTTTGGATGTGGCAAAGCCAAGGTGAAATGTAAACTACCCATTCAGCACTCCTGCAAACTACTTCGTTTTAAGATGTTTTTATGTGCTTAAAATTTTTGAACATTGGTTTCAATTTTATTTAATAAGAAATTAAACAAAAAATCAACACAAACTGTTCAAAATATTCAATTATAATTACATAAGTTTTAAGTTTTAAACCTACATTGGTTGTCAGCAACCAAACGCTTTTACTTTGCATGAAAATAGGAAGCTTTTTGTAAAGTATCTGAAAAGGGAATATTGATAGCTGCTGCCCAATCTAGCTGCTTCAAATCTAGTGTTTTCTGTGCTGCTCCAGATAGCACTCCAACACCCACCACATAATACTAAGTGTGAAGGAAAAAGACCAAATCAAACTTTGTTAAGGCAAGAGCACTCTTAGATGTGTTCACTCAGGTCTAAAGGCCCAGGTGGTGCTTGAACGGGTTTGGTGTGTTTGCTGTCTTCCAAACAATGACCAGAGCTCGTCAAAGAAGGGCAGAGAGGAGTATCAAGACTCTGGCCACTTTGATGCCTAGGCTGGGAGAACTCCTGAGGCCACAAACATCAAGAATCAACTCCAGGTGTTCTAATAGTAGTTTTGTCACTGCTAACGATAATTAAAGTTTTCTTGTCAAAGTGTGAATGTGTTTTGTGTTTTTAGGATTTCTTTTGTGTGTAAGAAATAAATAGCTGTCTTACAGCTGACTTACATTATTCATTACTTCTCTGTTCTTTGATTTTGAGGAGCTCCCAGATGTGAATTAAATCTCAGCTTTAAGTAATTTTCCCAAAATCGGGGTGAGGGTGCAGGGATGCAAGGGAGAGCAAAGAGCCAAAGAGTGTGAAAATGGACCTGGCCCCTTTTTATGGTTCAAGATCCCCCCAGGAATGAACCTGATCCACACATGAAGGAGTCCACTATTGAGAGGAGCCCCTTAGTCATGAGAAAGAGTGAAACATGCTAGCACCTTGGTTCAGAAGCTAGTTTTTAGACTGATTCTGTAATATGCTATCTTTATACTACATACTACTATACTATGTAGTACATATTATAGCATATACAAAAAAGCATCATTGTACTGGTTCAAATAATAGAGTAATACAGACTTCTAATAATAAAAATAAGCATCACTTGGAGGGTAATTAATGGAAAAGCAAATCATGCGTGTGAGTGGTCTCATAACAAATAAGGCACTACCAAAAACTGGAGTAGAGAATGTCATCTGGGGCAGCTAGGTGGCACAGTGGCCCTGGATAGAGCACTGCCCCTGGATTCAGGAGGACCTGAGTTCAAATATGACCTCAGACATATAATGCTTACTAGCCGTGTGACCCTGGGCAAGTCACTTAACCCCATTGCCTAGCCAAAGAGAGAGAGAGAGAGAGAGAGAGAGAGAGAGAGAGAGAGAATGTCATCAAAGGAACATATGATCAAAATCAGAAAATAGGTTAATCAATTGGCAAGAGTAAGAGGTAACTACTGGACAGTCTATGTTTTCCACTGTTATCTTTAGAATTTTAGAAGAAAATAGGAAAGGCCCATTAAACTTTGGTTGGATGTCCTGTGATGAAGTTATGAGAGGACTTAGACGAGCATCACACATCCCATATAGGAATGGATTAGAGGCAATATGCATCATTGGATGGAATATATATGTACATATGGAATGGAATGTGTATATATATATATTTAATATGTAGTATATATATATGTGTGTATGTGTACATCCTTCCCTTTCCCTTTTTCCCTTGCCTTTAATTTCTTCTTTTCTCCTTCCTTCCTTCCCTTTTCCCCTCCCCCTCCTTCCTTTCCTCCTTCCTTCCATTCTTCCTTCCTTCCTTCCTTCCTCTCTCTCCCTTTGTTCCTTCCTTTCTTCCTTCCTTCCTTCTTTCCTTCCTTCCTTCCTTCCTTCCTTCCTTCCTTCCTTCCTTCCTTC
>NW_020954557.1:67981733-68003459 GCF_900497805.2 Vombatus ursinus
TTCCTTCCTTCCTTCCTTCCTTCCTTCCTTCCTTCCTTCCTTCCTTCCTTTCTTTCTTTTCCCTATCTCTCTTAGCCTAGAAATGCCATAGACATTCATGGGCCCAATTATACTGCTGATTCACATAGAAGCTTGACCCACTCCGTTTATGACATGAGCCTGTTTGCCTCTCCTTAGGCAGCCTGGTGTGCCCTACCCCCACCAGTCCCCTGTCCCACTCCAGGGTACTCACCGCATCTGGGTGGGACTTACTGTAGATACCAGATCAGTTTTATCCCTACTGCGACTTAGAACTTCTGAACTCCAGCAATCCATCAATCTTCCCTAGTTGTAGGGATTACAGATGTGCACCATCCTGTCCAGCAACATATTTTCTATCATATGCAGTTGTTAAATTGATTCTGAATTTCAATATGAGAACAAGAAGCTTCTTGTTTAAGTATAAGAAACATGTGAACATCTGAAAACTTAGCCCTTTCTCTTGTCATAATAAAAATAACTTCTCAGAATAATCTCATTATTGTATACCTTCCCAAAGCAGTTATTCTTCAATTCTATGCTGATAGAATTCTGATAAATAGACTGCTTGTATGATTTGAGAAGTGGAAAGTGTATCCTTGTGAGTTGAGTAGATAAGACCTTGTAGCTTGGATGTTTTCCCATTGCTATGGTATCTAAGTGGTGAGCCAAGGAATAGTAAATGCAGTGCAGATTGCAATGTAGGTAAGGAGAAATCTAATGGTTGTTGTTTTGATGGTTAATTGTCTGGTACTTTTACAGTGAAATCAGTCAGATCAGACCATGGTTAGATCATCAAAAATGCACATTAGATACACCTTATTGAGGCATGGAAGATAGTTGTTTCCTCTTTTTAGAATGCTAAGGTCAAGTGGCTTCATTTTTCTTTATGGTGAGTACAAGTCCCATGCATAGGTCAAGTATGGAACATAAATGGTTGATGTGATTTCAAGAGTTATGCAAAACTCTATTGGACCCAAAATGTTTCTTGCATGGAGCTTCTATGGTATTGCTCTCCCCTTCTAAATGGCCTACAATTCTCACTATTAAGATCACCAATGGGTTTGCTAGAGAGCCATAACTAGGGTGGGATGACTAGGACTTCTCCCTAGTGTGCCAAAACTTGGAGGGTGCTTACATCTCTTTTGGTCATGTAGTAGCATAGAAACAATTGAGCTTAGCACCTGTTTAGCAGTAATAATTAGGTAAAATAGGAAGTTGCCACATGCTCTTTCCCTTACTTCTGTGGTGTATGTAGTTCCCCAGGAGGCTGTGCCCCTTGTAAATTTCTCCACTAGCTTTTCTGATGCAGGTTGCTCTGAGTACACAAATTTCTACTTACCGCTCTGGTTAGGTAATAAATATAAGAACACTGGGTCTAGAAGACCTCAATTTTAAAATACACATATGATACCTGGAAGAGATATCGTTAGTTTTTTTCTGTAAAGACAAATAAGCTTATTACTGATAACAGCAAATATTTTTGAAGTGTGTTATGGTTACAAAACACTAAAATTACATCTATTATCTCATTTTATTTTCACAATACTACTGTGAGGTAAGTTTAAGAATTATCCTTGGTTTACAAATGAGGAAACTGAGACAGAGAAGCTCAAGGGGACAAAACAAATAGTGTCAGAGATCACTGGTGTTGAGAGGTGATTCAGATACATCTAGTTCAGGGGGCCTTAACCTTTTTTGTCTTATGGACCCCTTCAGCAGTCTGATAAAGCCCATGGAACCCTTCTCAGAACAATGTTTTTAAATGCATAAAATAAAATACATAGGTTTACAAAAAAATTTTTTTAAGTTGTCCAAATATAAAAAAAAGTTCACAGACCCCATGTTAGGAACCCCAGATCTAGTTCTTATTTTATAGATGAGAAAACTGAAGCCTAGAGGGATAAAGTGCCACATTCAGGGCCACGCAGCTATTTAGTGGTAGTGCCAGGAATAGAGTCCAGGTTTCCTAACTCCCCGTCCAGTATCTTTTCCATGCCATGGTATCATCTAATTAACTAGCTAAATGAAGGCTGTCTCTATGGGAATGAGATATGGTACAAGTAAGTTTCAGTGAAGTCAGAGTAGAGGGGGGATGGTAGAGTGCGTAATGGCTAGGAGTATGGGAGGTTCTGGGTACATAGAATCAGGGATGGTAAAGATTGTTGAAGCTTGGGGTAGGCATGGAGGGAAGTTGTAAGTGGATGTGTTTGTGTAAAGGAAGAAGTAGTTGCCAAAGAGAACCTTGACCTCATTCACATGTAGGGGTTTTTTTGACCAACTTCTCAATGCAGAAAGCCGATAGTATAATCATGAGGTGTTATACTGTATAAAAATGATGTGTAATCATATATCTCTGAGTCAAGAATGGAACAACACAATTGGCTGAGCAAACAAATTAGACACATCCCTATTGTTGTTGTTCAATTGTTTCAGTCATGTCCAACTCTTCATGACCCCATTTGGGGTTTTCTGGGAAAACATACTGGAGTGGTTTGCTATTTCCTTCTCCAGTTCATTTTACAGATGAGGAAACTGAGGCAAACAGGGTTAACTGGCTTGCTCTGGGTGACATAGCTAGTAAGTATCTGCAATGGGATTTGATCTCAGGTGTTCCTGACTCCAGGCCTATTCACTATGCTATCTGACTGCATAGCCACATCCTTTGGAGGGCTTTAAGTAGCTAAACCTTGGATGAACTTCAGCAACTCAAGAAGGGTAGGCAGTTGTGGAGAAGTCTGCTGCAACTATATCAGAGCATGACGGGGGAGTGGAGGGATAAGGGATTTTTTTCCTTTTCTTCTTCCACTGGCCATCACCCATCCAGCTGTCTGAAGTTCATCAGGAAGAGATAAGGCAAAGTGGATTGAGTGGAGAAACGCCTCCAAAGATACAGAAAGTCACTCAGTCAAGAAGAAAGCAGCTTTGAGGAACAGAGGCCCTGGCAGTAGAGAAGAGAGCCAGCTGTGAACTCAAGAGAAAGCTAGCTCTGGCCATGGAGAGAAGCAGTCCTTGGAAACCTAGACTGAGCAACAATAGTAGGAGCCATATCCTAATCCCTACCCCTGTGGAGGTTAGGCTAATTTTTCCTTCAAAAATATGGAAACATTCCTTGACATTTTGTTGGCTCAGGGGACTAAGGGCTCAGACTTTTGACATCACTTCCTCATCACCCTAGTACAAAGCAGCCACAAGGAGCTGGAAAGGTTTTCAAATGTTTGGCTGTAGGTCACACTCAGTTAAATCAATTCAAGGATGCTCATACTATTTGTCTCTGTTGAATATCCTTCTCTTGCTTTGGCTAAGTAAGTCTCTTTTTGTTAACTATCAAATGAGACCAATGTCTCATTTTGTTCCAATATCAAACTTAAACCACCAGGGGACTGGCCTGAGTCAGGGCCAGACCAGAACAGCCAGCAGATGCAGCAGGGACACTGCATCCCAGCAGAACTGTGAGAAGACTCTATGAAGAGAAAATTGACTTCCAGGTTGTGTTGTACCAGCATTTTTAGTTGTCCTTGCTATACATTTGCCTGCAAGCATACCTTACTACTATTTTACTTGAAGTTCGAGCCCACTCTTGCTGCTGGTCCTGAGTTTATGTGTGGGACAGTGTACTCTGGGCTTATGGGGGTTGTGTTTTATAGCTAGTTTTTACTATGCCTTCTTAGTAATGCCTCTGTTTAAGAGCTAATTGTGTCTACCAACTGTAATGGGAAGCACACCAGTGGGAGCTTGTCAGCTAAAGTTTTAGAAGTAACCAAGTAGCTCTGGCCTTGGAGTCAAAAGGATCTGAGTTCAAATCCAGCCTCAGACACATAATACTTACTAGCTGTGTGACCTTGGGCAAGTCACTTAACCTTGATCACCTCACCAAAAAAAAAAGAAAAAAAAAAGAAGTAACCAAGCATAGGCTACCCTTAGAAGCAGAGATACCACCCACTCCTTGAGGATCCAACCAAGTGTACTGAATGTAACAAGTTAGAATATCCCATAGAGGGTGTTATACACAATTTTGCCTAGAGTTATACCTACTTACAATACAAATCCCTATTTGGTGCTCTATTGGTCAAGCTAACTTGGTTTGCTAGTTCTGAGGCCCCCAAAGGGGTTAAGAGAAGAAGGCACAAATAAAAGTGATGGAGGAGCTAGTTCAGGGACTTGTGGCAGGTGAAAAATGAGATGACTGAGGAAACAAAGGCTTGATCTTCTGAGCATATTGATTTATTAAGTAATGCATGGTAATTGTCTAACAAACTGGGACTAGACTTCCTCAGCTTAAGCCTGGACCCCAATACAGGGGGAGACAGATTTTTATACATTAAAAACACTTAATTGGGGCAGCTAGGTGGCACAGTGGATAGAGCACGGGCCCTGAAGTCAGGAGGACCTGACTTCAGATCCGGCCTCAGACCAAATACTTGACACTTAATAGCTGTGTGACCCTGGGCAAGTCACTTAACCCCAATTGCCTAAAAAAAACCAACAACAACAACAAAAATACTTAATCAAATACAGCCAATTAATTAAAAGGAAACAATGCATCATTAGATAATTTGATTTCTAATTGGATGAAAGATTAGAGACTTTCCAAGTTGGGAGGGGGAGACCAAATAGGTGATTCCCTGAATTCAGAAAAATAGGTGTCCCACTCCCTGCAAATGTCTGTGAATAATCAAAGTAACATGGAAACAATAACTGATTGATCAGTATGGGGTCAGTTTCCATATAACACATAGGGTTTGCTTGAATGTACAATTGTGAGAAAACTCCTTGTATTAGTCTTTGGATCTGATTGGGATTCTGGTCAGCATAACCTAGGTCCTTGGTTAAGAGTCTCTAAACATCAGGTAGGGGTGGTCCAGCTTCCCAGCCATGCAGAGCTAGGTTCAAACAACATAATAAAGTTTTCTCCCAGTTCCCACAATTGAATAAAGTTTTCTCACAAGGCAGAATTTGGACTAGACCCATCATTGAATAGAAAGGGAACTGAGCTAGCTCTAAAACTGAGTCACAAGATGGAGTCAGTGTGGTTCATTCAGTTCCCATGATTAACCATTTGTTGTCCTAATCCTCTCAACTTCCTTAGACTTGAACTTGGAGAAAGACACAATCCTAGGGGGAAGAAAGGTAAAGATGGAGGGGAAAGCAACAAAAATGAAACACAATTTTATACAGTACTTACCTCTTCTACAGAAAAGCAACCAAGGCCTACCATGGCATTCTTAGATGCCTTGAAGACTCCACTCTCAATCAAGAGAGAATTAGGTTCCATGATTCTTAACCTAAAGAGGTAGGAGGAAGAAAAGGTCATGGGTCTAGGCCTTAGAGAGACTGCTATGTGGGCCTTGCTTGATTGGGGAAAGGCCATTGTTAGTGAAAAAACTTGGTCCTACTGTTTTATAATCTCTCTTTAGCCATGCTGAACAAATTAGATTCTGCTTCAGTTTCCACATCTGTAACTATGGATAGTAGCATTGAACCCATCATATACCATTCTCCCCTTTCCCCCCACCTCAATAAGGAAAAGATATGAGATAGCATGTTGTGGGATGGGTAGGTAGAAGGCCAGTGATTTCTATTTTCTATTCATTAAAAGGCCTTTTGCAAATTTGCTAGCTAAACTTGCCTTTTAACTTGTCTGCATATACTGTCCTCCTGTTCTTTCTGTAGCCTGCAACCAATAAAGAGAGCTGTTATTCAACCCTTAGAACATATGGCATACATCATGATGGGGTGGGGCTGGGGTGGGGCAGGAACTGGGATGGGGGAAAAAAAAAGACTTTGATGGCTACATCTGGGCATTGCACTGAAAGAGCTCCAAAAAAGAAGCCCAAAGGTCCATCCTTAACAAAGCTGGCATTTGAGGCTGAAGACAATGGTTTGTGTTTCTTTATTCATTTGAGTCATCTGTTTAGCACGGTGGCTGAGGTCACCCACCCAGTTGTGTACTGCTGCATCTCTGCTGGAGTCCAAAGGAGAACCAAAACAAAGAAATGCTGAGTCAGCAGGAATCAACGGGCTATTGATGAAATGGCTTCTTACAAAATATTGCAGCTGAATAGTTCACATTGTAAATCCTTTTTCTTTTTCTTTTTTCTTTTTTTTTAGCAAAGAAGAAGAAAAAAAGAAATCAGTTTTCTTCCCCAGTGATTTTTCATGGCCTTGAATCACTGTCAGTCCCCACCCTGGTATGATGCAGAGGCAAAGGGCTATGACTGAATGATACAACCTTCTAAGTGTCCATCCATTCCCAGTAGAAAAGATTTAGCAACTATAATCCTATAATTTTTTCCTCAAGCAGTGACTGCTTTTGACTTGGACAAGTCAAAATGAAAATCTGTTGTGGTTTGAGGGTTTGAGCACATATTACTTACACAGGATGGATTTTAACAATCCAACCACCCTGCCCCATCCCCCATGGAAAAAAAAAAAAACACCTCCAGAAAATTTTCAGAAATATTTCCTGCTTTGGGAAGAAATGTGACTTAGTCATGTTAAAAACATGTTGGAAAGCTCTGCATATACTCCTATTTCGTCACTTAGCACAAGCCTCAAAGACAACTCAGCTGATTCTTTGCCACTAATGACTTCACCAGTGTTATCTAGTTATGGTGTTGCAAATTGGGGGAGTAGTTCTGACTATGTAGCATTCTAAAGATCAGACTGATATGAGCTAAATAAAAATTCAGCCTATGCACATACAGATCACTGGCCATTTACTGTTAGTTGGCACAGGGAGAAAAAATTCAATGAATGGAATTTTTAAAAACTTACAAATATATCCTATCCAAACTTATTTCCAGAAACTATAAACTAAGTATGTTTAAAACTAGTGAATCTCATCCTATTCTTTCTTCAAGGGAAGCATCATTACCCAAACCTATTACTTCAATCTCACACTGAGAAGTAATATGTCCCCAGGCCCATTTTGTAAGATTGGTAAGAATTCTTACTGATCTTCTAAAGCCAACTCAAATAAGTAATATGGTCAGAGAAGTTCAAGGAGGACCCTGAGCTTCCTCAGAAAGAAGAATGAAATTGATAATTAGATTTAATCAATAGTATCTTGCTGATTATTGAATCCTGCCCTTTAGAACTTGATCAGCTTCTGTTTCCATTAGGGCTGACTGGTCAGTCAGTCAACAAACTAATTAATCACCCACTATGGGCCAGGCACTGTGCTAAGTGCTAGGGTTATAAAGAGAGGCAAAAAAAACAAAACAAAACAAAACAAAACAAAAAAACAGTCCTTGCCCTCAAGGATCTCACAGTCTAATGGGGAGAAGACAAACAAACAACTATGTACAAACAAGATATAGACAGGATGGATAAGGGTAAGTCAACACTAGCATTCAAGAGTATGTGGAAAGGATTCTAGTGAAAGGAGGGATTTTATCTGGGACTTTGAAGGAAGATACGGAAGCTAGGAGGTGCAGATGAGAAGTAAGAGCATTCCAGGCATGGACAGCAACCTGTGAAAATGTCCAGAGTAGGGAGATGCAGGGTAGAGTTCAAGGAACAGCAAAGAGGCCAATGTCATTAGATCACAGAATTCATGGGAATAGATAAGGTATAGGGAAGTCTCAGGAGCCACAGGAATTTATTGTAGGGGTGGGGAACCTGAGGGCCATGAAACCACATATGGCACTCTAGAACCCAGTGTGGCCTTTTGACTGAGTCCAAGTTTTACAGAACAAACTCTTTTATTGAGGGGATTTGTTCTGTGAAATTTGGATTCAGTCAAAGGGCTGCACTTGAGGATCTAGAGGGCCACATGTGGCCTTGAGGCCACAGGTTCCCCCCTCCTGATTTATTGATTGTGGGGTGGGTGATGTGGCCAGACCTGTATTTTATATATATACATATTTTTTATTTTTAGGCAATTGGGGTTAAGTGACTTGCCTAGGGTCACACAGTTAGTAAGTGTCAAGTGTTTGGTCTGAGGCCGGATTTGACTCAGATCCTCCTGACTATAGAGCCAGTGCTCTATCCACTGCGCCACCTAGCCTGCCCCAGACCTGTTTTTTGGCAAGATCCATTTACAGCAGGGAGACCAACCAATATCCTACCAGAATAGTCCAGGCATAAGGTGACGACTGGCCTCACCAGGGCCACTGTAGTGTCAAAGGAGAATAGAGGACATACACAAAAAATAGTGAGAAGGGAGAAACAACAGGACCTGATAAGGATTGGACATGGGGGTGAGAGTGAGTGAGGCGTGCAGGATAACACCTAGGCAGCAAGCCTAAATGACTGGGAAGATGGTTTATTAGTATACTGATGGGGCACTAATGATGGACCCCTAAAAGGCCCTGGACTTTCCTACAGGACCCAGATCCCTGGTGTTCACCTGAGACACCCAGCCCTCATCTCCAGGTCACCCCAGGCTATTGGCCACTCCTAGATTACACTCAGATCTTCCCACAGTCTTTCTGTGTAAAGGTGCCCACCTTGCCCTCATTAGATTGCTCAGATTCTTAAAATCTGGCCTGCTTGTCAATACAAGCGTCACAAATGCACAGATTCTTAAAATCCTGCCTTCTTCTATTGGTACAATAAACCTTGTCTCTGACTCAAAGAAAGCTTGAGTTGAATTCTTTTGAGGCAGACTCGTACCTTTTGCCCTTGAATTTCAGGGTTCCCAGCACCCCTAGACTACAACATAACCAATATCAACAGGGATGTTAGAAAGAGAGGAGAGTTTGGGGGGAAAGATGAAGAATTCAGTTTTAGACATTGAATTTAAGATGTCTCTGGGACATCCAGGTTGAGACGTACAATAGTCAGATGGAGATTCAGGACTGGAGGCCAGAAGAAAGGGTAAGCCTGGATAAGGAGAATTGAAAATCATCAGCATAGACAAGATAACTGAATCCATAAAAGCTGGAGAGATCATCATGAGAAATAGAATAGAGGGAGAACAGAAGAAAGCCCAGGGGAGTGCCTGGGTGGGATGCACATCTTTAGCAGGCATGACCTGAATGAAGATCTAGCAAAGGAGATTGAGGAGTGGTCATATATGTAAGAATAGAAAACTAGAGAGAAGAGAGTATCAGGGAGAAGAGTATTACTGAAAGTGTCAAAGTCTGCAGGGAGGCAAAGAAGGATAAGGATTGAGAAAAGTGATTAGATATATCAATTTAGAAATCATTGCTAACTTTGAAGAGAGCAATTTTGACCAAATTAGAAGCCCAATCGAAGAGATTTAAGATGAGTGAGAGAAAAGTAAGTGGAGGCATCAATTGTAGACTTGTAGACAGCCTTCTCAAGTTTAGACATAAAGGGAGGAGAGACATGGAATGATAGCTAGTGGGGATGGAAGGATCAAATGAAGATTTTTTTTAATATAGGGGAAGACATAGACATGTTTGTAGGTATTAGGAAAACAGTCAGTAAACAGGGAGAGATTGAAAGTGAGAGGGTAAAGATGACCTGCTGGAGAAGAAGGGAAGGAAGGGGGTCATTTGTGCATGGACAGGGATTTGCCTTGGCAAAGGTAACCTCTTTATGTAAGATAGGGGTGAAGGAGGAGATAGTAGTAGACGGTATCTGAGTGATATGAGATGAGGAGAAGAAGGAGTTCTCAAAGAAAGGCTTTAATTTTTTCAGTGAAATACGAGGCAAGATTCTTGGCTGAGATGGTAGTGGCGAGGAAGGCATGGGAGATTTGAGAAGGGATGGAAAAGTCTGGAAAAACTTCTATGGGGAGTGAGATAGTGAATCAATTAGGGAGAGGTGAAAGTATTGCCTTGCAGTGAGAGCCCATTTGAGATTATGTAACATAGATTTGTTGTGTATCCAGTCATCACAGTTTTGTGATTTTTTTTTTTCTATCTTAAATCAGCACCACTTGAGTATAAATAAAAGCAGAAGATGGTGGGAGTAATTAGAGGCTGAGGTTTGGGATGGGAAGAGGCAAGGGATTCAACAGAAAAGGCAGTATAGAGTTGAACTGGTTCACCAAGAGGTCAGGATGAGTATAGTAGAGCAAATGCAGGTTTAAGGTCTGGGAAAGAACAAAGGAAAGGGTCAATGGACTGGAGATCCCAAAGTGGATGAAGAACAGAGTTTGTGGTGGCAAGGCAGAGGGAAAGGTAGAATAACAAAAGATTGCAATCAGATAAAGGAATTTCAGAATTCATGAACATGGGAGTGGTGCATTTGTGGGTGATTGTAAGGTTAAGGCACAGGGGTGGGGAACCTGCTGCCTCCAGGCCACATGTGGCCCTCTAGGTCCTCAAGTGCGGCCCTTTGACTGAGTCCAAGTTTTACAGAACAAATCCTTTTATTAAGTGGATTAGTTCTGTGAGGGAAAGGTTACTGAGTAATAGTGTTAGAGAGAGAGCTGCAAGTGGCAATGGAGAGTAAGGAGTATTCCAACTCCTACACTTTGTCCAGTGTTTTGAGAGGGAATGAATGAAAGTATATCCAGTACTAGAAAGGGCAGCCAGGGAGACTGTATCATCAGAAATGAACCAGATCTTAGTGAAAGCCTGAAGACAGAAGGAGCAGGAAAGGAAAAGACTTAAGATGAAAGCAATTTTGTTAGCAATGAATGAGGCATTCCAGAGAGCGTACTGCAAACCTTAAAGCACTATATAAGCTGCTGTCATCATGATTGTCATCATTATTATTATTGTTTTTGTTTTTGCTAAGGATTATAAAGTTAAAATCCATCCTCAGACATTTACTAGCTGTACAGCCCTGGGCAAGTCACTGAACCTCTGTCTGCCTCAGTTTCCACAACTGTAAAGTGAGGATAATAAAAGCCCTAACCTCACAGAATTGTTGTGAGGATCAAATGAGATAATGTTTGTAAAGTGCTTAGCACAATACCTGGCACATAGTAGGTCCTTAAAAAGTGTTTGTTCCCTTCCTTCCTTGCATATTGGCAATTAAATACAGGCTTTGTAAGAGAAGATTTGTTAAGTTAACTGCTGGCTAAGAAGATGGTGTCTAAGTATGAGATTTAGATTTGGGGACTGTAACTTAAAGCAGTCTCTTGGGCAGGGATGAGAATTCATCTAATGAGAAGTGGTTAAAATATATATTTATCTGGAGTCTTGATGCTGAAAAGGAAGAAGGACATTATGTATCTATATTTACTAAGTCAGATACAACAGAAGGTAACTACTTAGCCTTCTTTCTGACTTCCACATTTCTCTCTAAGGGGGAAGACATTTTGGTAGTCATCCAGGTTCATTATCTCAACTCTTCCTGCTTCCTCATCCTGTTATGCCCAATCAATTGCCAACTCTTGCTAGTTTTTTCTCCACAGCATTTCTTCTATACATCCCCTTTTATTTACTCATTTAGCTCCTACTCTAGTTTATGCTCTCCTGTTACTTCTCACCTGAACTATTGAATTGCCTCCAAATTGGTTCTTCCTGCTTCCCATGTCTTCAATTCCCTCTCCAATTTGTCTTCCACACAACTCCCAAAAGATAGTACTAAAATGCAGATAATGTTAATTAGGTGGCAAAAATGGTCCAGAGCCAGGAAGATCCGAGTCTGAACCCTGCCACAGATACTTACTTAGCTGTGTGACCCACGACAAGTCACTTAAGTTACTCTCAGACTCAATTTTCTTATCTGTAAAATGGGGATAATAATAGCACCTACTTTTCAGGGTTGTTGTGAGGATCAAATGAGTTAACTTAGGCAAAGTGCTTAGCAAACCTTAAAACTCTAAATTAAGGATAGATTTGATGAGGATAATGAGGATGTCATACTCCCCTCCTGACAAAATTCTGGTGTTTCCCTATTGCTTCTAGGTGAAAGAAGTTATGGTTCCTAGATAGGGCATCCTGGAGAGAAAAGGAACAAACATGGACCTTGTCTTCTACAATTGAGTTATTTAAATAATGCAGAAATAGTGGGAAATGGAACTGGTCCATATTGGGTGGGGGAGACAGGGAAAGGGTGACTACACCTCATTCTTTCTTGGACTGGATGGTTTTGAACCATGTATTCTTGTAGACATCATTGAACATAAATCCTTCACTATTATTGTGTATGTCCTTTCTGAAATGTGGTGTGCAGACAGGAACACAATACACTAAATATGGTCTGATCTATTTCGTGCCTCTGTTTGGGGATGGCAAGAGTCTGATTATAGAACTTTGTTCTGTAAAACTTGGACTCAGTGAAAGGGCTGCACTTGAGGACCTAGAAGGTCACGTGTGTCCTCGAGGCCGCAGGTTCCCCACCCCTGGTCTAGTTTATCACACCTGGATGACAAACAAACACTGTATTCAAACTCCGGTAAGATGAGATCTTGAGATCTGCTTAGGAAAAAAAAAACCTTAGCATAAAAGTAATACAAACTCCTCACCTCCCCTTAGTGGCAGACAGAGGTTAAGTGACTTGCCCAGGGTCACACCCCTAGTAAGTATCTGAGGCCAAATGAATGAAAAGTTGGGGATACTGATGAATAGATATTTTGGTCAGGTATAGGTTGAACTAGCTGGATTCTGAAGCTGTTTCTAAGAGTCTATGAAATAAAGCTGTTTTGCCTGGAAAAAAAATGACACGATAACTTTCTTCAAAAAATTTAAATACTAGACTAGTGGAAGAGGGAATATAAATATAATTCTGGCATCTGAGAACTTTTTTTTTTTAATGTTTTGATAGTTCTCTTTCCATATAATTAGCTCTATTTGTGATCCTATGTATTTTGTTTTACACACTTAGAAACATTCTGAAAAGGGTCCCTGAAATAAAAAAGGATAAGAACCCCTGTTCTAGTGGAAGAAAAAACCCCCAAGAATGTGTTGAAGTTACAATAAAGAAGATTTGCTTCCCTTCATATAATTAAAAACTCCTTAACAATTAGAGCTGTCTCAAAATGGAAAGGGCTGTCTCATGAACTGTTAAGTTTTCTGTCACCAGAGGTGTTCATTCAGAGGCTGGACATAATACTTTTTTGAATGTCATAGAAAGGATTGGTTTATTCATGACTCAGTTTACTTGATTGCATAATTTCTTAGATCCCTTTCATTTCTGAGGTTCAATGATTCTTTCTGTAAGTCCCTCTCCTTCTGGAATCCAAAATACCATTTGGCTGATTTCTTCCTTCTCTGATTCTTCACTTTAGCTGCTGGTCTCAACCATGTGACAGTTTTTGGGATGCTAACTTCCACCTGCCCATCTAGGTTACAGAACCTTGCTGATCAAGTTGCACTCCTGGAATATATTAATCCCCAGATTTTCCTGGCCAGTGTTAATTCTTCCCTGAACCCCAACCCAGCTTGTCCTGTGGTCCCCTTAACTAGTCCTCTGTCTCTACTCAAAACACCTGGTTTCCTATTTGGCATGTAAACCTGGAACCTGATTCTTGTTCTTTATCTCTGGCCTGGCCTAAACCCTTTACTGAATATCTAGCCTATTTATCTAGAATTCACAGCCAGTTACCTTCATTTTGCCTGCATGTCTTTCCAAATGCCATTGACTCCCAGGCATGAGCTGTGCTTTCTCCCTCTAGAGCCTTCACTTCCAGCAGCAACATCCACCTACTCTGGTGCCAGTTTTCTCCTGGATTGTCTTGTCCTTTCACTGCCCAAGTTCCAGCTCTGATACATATAGAGGCATTTCTTAACTAAGAAATTAATTAATTTTTAACTTCGGATTCTGCCAGACTCAGAACATGCTTGGGGACAGAGCAAACCAGAATGTGCCAGCTCCTTAAAAGTTTTAAATGAACTGGAGATTCATTCTTCCACAAACAATCTTGGATAGCTTTAGGCAAATTGGCCTCTTTAATAGCTAGTTAAATCATTCAAATGGGTTAAGTTAAGGTTAAAGAGAGGGAACTAACATTCTGGGCAAGAGAGGCAGGGACCAAAAATATCCCAACACATTAGAATTAGGTGTTGAATCTAATAAGATAAAATTTAATAAGAAAAAATATTAAGTCAAATGTGGATTTAAAAAGTTAGCCTAGAAAATACAGAGTGGGGGAAGTATGGTTGGACAAGAGTTTCACGTAAAAAAAGATATAAAGGATTTAGTGAAATCTCATTTGGAATCAATAGTACGACATAGTGTACAAAAAACCTAAAGTTGTCTTAGGCTACATTAAAAACCAGGGAGGTAGGGCAGCTAGGTGGCACAGTGGATAGAGCACTAACCCTGAAGTCAAGAGGACCTGAGTTCAAATTTGGCCTCAGACCAAACACTTGACACTTACTAGCTGTGTGACCCTGGGCAAGTCACTTAATCCCAATTGCCTAAAAAACAAACAGGGAGGTGACAGTATTATTCTACACTGTCCTATGAGACCATATCAAATGTCCAGGCATACCTCAGAGAAACTGTAGGTTCAGTTCCAGACCACCATAATAGAGAATATCTCAAAGTGAGTCACACTAATTTTTTGGTTTCCCAGGGCATATAAAAGTTATGTTTACACTATACTGTGATCTATTAAGTATGCAATAGTATTATATAAAAAATTTAAATACTAGACTAGTGGAAGAGGGAATATAAATTCTCTATATTTCTATAGTAGAGGTTCTTAACCTGGGATCTGTGAACTTGTTTTTTTTTTATGTTTTGATAATTCTATTTCTACATAATTAATTCTATCTGTAATCCTATATATTTTGTTTTATGCACTTAGGCAGAGATCTTGTTAGGCATAGAATGGTGTAATTCAACTGTTCTCAGAGTATGATTTGTGGACCACCGCAGTTCCTGAAACCCATTCAAGAGGGTCTATGAGGTCAAAACTATTTTCATGATAATAATAATAATAATAAGACATTATTTGGCTATTAAAATACAATTACATATCTGTATAAGGCCTGATTATCTTCATATACACAATCAAAATAATATATCACAACAGATTGAATGAAGAAGCAGATATGAGAATCTAGTTGTCTTTTATTGAGCCAAACATTGCAAAAATGTGTAAAACGATGCCACTCTTTTCACTATTTTGTTATTTTGGAAAATATAGTTATTTTCATTAAAATGTGTTATTTATGTTAACACATAATTGGTTTATTATTTTTGAAATGAATTAATAAATGAATATTTTAAAATTATTAGTTTTTAATTTCTTATATGGTAAATAGCAATAGATATGACCCACATAAATAAAAGCTCTTCGGGTTCTTCAATAACTTTTAAGAGTATAAAGGGGTGCTGAGACCAAAAAGCTTGAGAATCTGTGATATGGAAGGATGGTATCTTCTAAAGATTCCTAGAGTAAATAGCAGTGATATCAAACAACAATTAATCTAAAAAATCTTGGGGTTTTTGTAGTTGATGTTGCAAACTGAAAGCTCTTGATGAGTCAACAGTATGACGTAGCAGTCAAAATAAATGTCATTTTAGGATATATCATGAAAGAAAAGTATACAGAACCAGCATCTAGTACAGTGCTAGACAGATTTGGTGCTTAATAAACCCTTGTTGATTAAACTAGGAATATGATAATTCCACTGTACTCTGTCCTTGTCTGATTGCAAGGGAGTATTGTGTTTAGTTCTAGGAGTCATATTTCAAGCAGAACAATGATAAGCAGGAGATTATTTGTAGTGTAGCAATTGGATGGTAAAGGGCCTTGATCAGACCATTTTAAAATCAGTTGAAGTAACTAGGCATGTTTAGCCTGGAGAGGAGAAGACATGCAGGGAAGGAGCTACATGATAGCTGTCCCTATGTAGCAGAAGGGCTGTCTTGTGAAAGAGGGATTATGTTAACTCTGTTTGGACAGTAAGGGCAATTCTAGGTTGAAATTGCAACAGTTTAATGTAGGTAAAAAGCTTAAAAAAAATAGAACTATGCAAAAGTGGTATATGCTGCCCAGAGAACTAGTAAGTTATCCCTTCCTAGAGATCTTTAAGCAAGGGTTGGATGGCCAACTGTTGGTTATGTTGTAGAAGGAATTTTTGCTCAAATATGAGATGTACTAAATGGAATCTGAGGTTTCCTCCAATGCTGAAATTCTGTATTCTAATCTTTACAACCACAGGGAAGGATAAGACTGATTCAACCAGTTTGACTAGTGCATAGAGTACATGAAAGGGAGTACTCTGAACTCTTGTAGGAGACAGAATGTGAAGTCTTTAATATTAGCCTAAGGGGTCTATAATTTGGTATGCAAAGGAGAGCCACAGAAGATTTTGAGTATATGAGTAGTGATCAGTTTCAAATGTTAAGAAGATTTCTTTATGAGTATGAAGGATGGATTAAAGAAGAATAGAGATTGGAGGAAAATAGACCAAGTAGTAGGCTATTATAATATTCTAGGGAAAAGAGATAGCTGGACTTGTGAATGGAAAGGAGGTGGGGTCAGTGGGAGTTGTTTGAAAGATAGGCAACTGACTGAATGAGGTACTACAGAAGGCAAGAGAGAGGAAATAATAAAGGATGACCGACTCTGAAGTTACAAGCCTGAATGCCTGGGAGAATAGAGCTGCAGTCTCACCAAGACATAAGAATTTAGGAAGAAGGTCAGGTTTTGGAGGGAAGATGAGTTTGTTTGGATATATTGAATTTTGGCTACCAATAGGACGTTCAGGTAGAGATTCTCAGTAGGCAGTTTAGAGATATGAGACTGAACTTCATGGTACATATTGGAGCTGAACATGCAGATTTGGGACTCATCTACATAAGGTGATAATAGAACTCTTAGGAATAGATGGGTCAACTTTCCTTAGGAAACAGGAAAGGAATAATTGTCCAGCCAAGGAGACTGAGAATGATTAGTTAGACAGATAGAAGGAAAGCCAGGAGAGAATAGTGTAATAGAAACCAAGGGAGGAAAGGGAATCCAGGAGAGAGTTATTAACAGTGTCAAATGATACTGGGAAGTCAAGGATGAAAAGGTTGAAAAGAGGCCATTGGAAATGTCAGCTAGGAAGTCTTTGGTGACCTTAGAAGAATGTGTAGCTACGTATGTACATGATCTCATTTTTACTTAGTTGTATTTGGCTCTCGGTTTTTTCCCCTCTTTTTTGTTTTGTTTTACAAATGGGATCTGTATCATCAGAAAATATCCCAAGAGAAAATTATTCTAAGTGTGACTTCCTTTAAAACATATTCAGTGTGGCCAAGAGGGGTGCTGGTTGAGGCTTTCTGCTCCACAGAATAGGTTTGGTACAGACAGCAGAGTGACCTTTCCCACCCTCTCTACTCACATGATTCCACCAGGGGCTCAGGTCCATGGAGAACAACTAGTTTTGTTCTCTGTGACCATTCAACCCTCAGTCTCTCTGCTGAGCCTACTAATTAGCCTAAATTGTAGCTAGAGTTTTCAGGGTCTGGACAAAGGGACCAAATTTTAAAAAGAGCTAAATGACAAAGTCAGCAACTAAGTTGGTGTCAGATACAGAATGAAAAATCATAAGGAGGCTAGAGGGAGACATTCCTACAGCTAAATAGTTTCTCAGGTAAATATGAGTGTTTGGAGTTTTGAACCCAATGACTTGCTTTATGATCGTAGGCTCATAGACATAGATCTATAAGGAACCTTAGAGATCATCTAGTTCAACCATCTCATTTTACAGATGGGGAAACAGAAGCTCAGAGAAGTTGAGTGTCTGGCTCAGGGTCACACAGCTAATCATTATCTGAATCAGGAATGATGCCAAGTTTTAATGACTCCAAATCCATCTCTATTCACCACAGTAGAGGTGTCAAGCATATGGCCCACAACACTCGAAAATGAAGCTGAAGTAGAGAAGAGGTATTAGACTGACTACCAAACTGAAGGTCTACAGAGCCATTGTGCTGACCTTATTGTTGTATGCCTGTGAAACCTGGATAGTATACCAGCACCATGCCAGGAAACTGAATCTCTTCCATCTAAATTGTCTTAGGAACATTCTGAAGATCACCTGGCAGGATAAGATACCAGACACTGAGGTCCTTTCTCGAACTAAATTGCCAAGTGTTCAAACTCTACTTCAGAAAGTGCAACTACAATGGGTTGGCCATGTTATTCTAATGCAAAACATATGCTTGCCAAAAAAGACTATTTTATGGAGAGCTCACACAGGGTGCATGTTCACATGGTGGTCAGAAGAAGCAATACAAGGACACTCTCAAGGTCTCTCTTAAGAACTTTGAAATTGATTGTGTGACATGGGAGACACTGGCACAGGACCACTCAGCATGGCATGCCCACATCAGAGAAGGTGCCGTGCTCTATGAGCAAAGCAGAATTGAAGTAGCTCAAATGAAACTCGAGATGCGCAAATTTAGAGAATCCACCCCCAAAATTCATATGGACTATTTGTGCCCAACCTGTGGTAAAACATTCCAAGCTTGTATTGGTCAGATCAGCCACAGTCAGACACAATGTAGCTTGACTCTAACATAGTATTGTCATTTCGGTTCTCTTTGAGAAGGAAGGACAATAACCAACCAGTCAACAAATATTTATTAAGTGCTTTGTGCTAGGGGCTGAGGACACATATATAAACAAATGAAACCATTCTTACTAGCAAGGAACTTGTATTCTAATTGGGGTTGGCGGGAAGGGACAGCAAGTACATATGTAAATATACACAGAATAAATGTAATATGAAGAAATTCAAATATGTAAGAAGTAGTTCAACACAAGGTGGTTTGGGAGAGAGTATTAGTAGTTGAGAGAATCAGGCAAGACTTCATGCAAGCATAGTGTTTGAATTGCAACGGAGCTATCCCCTTTGGCCCTTTTAGTTCTATATCTTGTATCATGATATCTGCTCATTCACACCATGTACCTTATTGCATCTATTCCCTTTTGCTAGAATATTCATGCAGAAACCTCTTCCTGGTTCCCCCAACCAACAGCAAAAGGTTTAGTCAGCATTATGGAATCTATATAACCTCCGTCCTTGCTAAGGTCCTGAATCCAGATCAGTCCCAATATGAGTCAAGGATCAAATGAGATAATATTTATAAAGCACTTAGCACAGTACCTAGCATATAGTAGACACTATATAAATGCTTATTCCTTACCCTTCTCCCCTCAAGAGAGAGTATATGTGGTGGAATACTCAGGATCTTAATGGAAAAGAACATACTGAATTTTCCATCTGATCCTAATCAATGAAACATTTCCTACTATTGCAAGTCACTAGATTTTTAGATTCTGTATATATTAGATTGCTTCATTCATTAAGCAGGAAAGAGAAAATAGAAATTAATGAAAGAGCCAGAGGAAAAAAATTCCAAGGCAATATACAACATAAGGTGGTCCAGACCTTTACCAAACAACTACTATGTTCAAGGTAGTCTGCTAGGCACTAGGGGATACAAGGACAAACAATTCTTGTTTTAAAGGAGTTCGGATTCTAATGGGGAAGGGGTGGGGGTACAACATGCACACAGATAAATGTGAGGTAATTTGAAGAGGGAGAGATTAACAATTGGAGGAAGGATGAGGAAGGGAAGATATCACGGAGGAGGGGCCATCTAAGTGGAGCCTTTAAGGAAGGTGGAGAAGATGAGGAAGATAACAGGAGATATATTCTAGACAAGTGGGTAAACCTAGGTAAAGGCATAAAGGTAGAAGATGGAATGCTGGAACAGCACTCCCTCTGGAATGGTCTCCCTAACTCATTCATGTCTGCAGATTGGGTCTCCCACAAGGTGACTACCACCACAGGTTCTGTGCATCTCTACTTCTAAAACTGTAACTCATGAACATCAACTAGTATGCTTGCTTTTTGTAACCATTACACAACATTAGCTCAAAGCAAAAGCATATAGTATAGGTATAGTCAAGACCAGGAGCTACACAACATTCCTCTGATCAGTAGGAAGAGTAAGCACAAACTTAGAATACATTGGTAGAGACTTGAGCATCTAGAGAGAAGACTGAAGAAGTCCAACTAATTGACCTACATAGAAGAAATGCTATGCCGAAGACAAAATAGAATGACAAAGACCCTGCAAGAAGAGGAAGGACATTAGGGCCCTGTCATGCCAGGGGCATCAATTTCTTTGGCTCAACGTGTGTGCCCTGATACCAGATCTGGAAACATTTCTAGGAAGCAAAGAATGATCCAGTAGGTAGGAAAAGACTGAAAATTAGAGAAAGGCAATGATTGAAGGTGAAAGCTCTCAGAGGAGACAGGAGGGGATGGCATCAAGGACAGAAGTAGGGGGATTAGCCTTGGCAAGGAGAGAGACATCTGTTCCTCAGAGACTAGAATATAGAGAGAAAGTAGGGAAAGGTCTAAAGGTGTTTTAAGATCTAGAGAAGGGGACAAAAGGAAGCTCACACAGATGACTTCAGTTTTCTTAGAAAAAAAAAAACAAATAAGAAAGAAAAAAGAAAAATAAGAGGCAAGGCAATTTTTTGAAAAGGAAGAGAGATGACTAATGTAGAGGTCTTGAGGAATACGGTTTCACCCATTCTGGTGGGCGTGATCAAATCAATTAAAGAAAAATAAAAGGATTACCAAACAGTGTTGGCCCAGTTCAGATTAGACAATACACATTTGAAATGAATCCAGTTGAATTCAGTTGCAAGATTTCGCCCAAAGATTTTCAGTAGTATCAGAATAGGAGCGAAGAAAGTGGATGAAGAAAGAGGGTAATTTTGGGTTGGAGTTTGGCAAGGCTGAACATTCAGAGAAACCTCATTTGAACAAAAAATGACATGATGGGAAGATTATACTTGCCTTGCATTAATGAATGCAGAAAATTAAGGATACCTTAAGACATCTAGAGGCAGCTAGGTGGTACAGAAGTGCCAGGCTTGGAGTCAGGAAGACTTCCTGAGTTCAAATGTGGCCTCAGACACTTACTAGCTGTGTGACCCTGGGCAAGTCACTTAACCCTGTTTGCCCAAGTTTCCTCATCTGTAAAATGGGAAGGAGAAGGAAAAGGCAAACCACTCCACTATCTTTGCCAAAAAAACCCCAGATGGGGTCATGAAGAGTCAGACGAGACTGAAACAACTGAACAACAAAAAATATACCTGTTGTCATAAAAATATTGCTATTGTGTTAGTGTTGTAATGGGTCTTCTGGCAAGGTTGGACTCTTTTCAAAGAGGCATAAAACACTGGAAGTTGTATTTTTTCCAAGTCAAAAAGAGAGAACTCATCATAGAGTCAAGACTGAAGGGCAGAGTTTCTAGTACAGTGAGAGTTTAAAAAAGCAGGGCATAGAAAAGGTACAATTATCTGACCAGGAACTAGGCTAATTTAGGATGTCCCAGTTGAAACTGGTGAAATGGTTTCAAATGTAGCTAGATGATAATATTTACTCAAGTGATATATGATTTGTGTTTCATTACTTGTGTACAACGATGTATGTATTGTATCTACATGAATCTGTTAACTCTGCAGATTTTTGCTAGGGTTTTTGTGTATCTGTTGATCTTTTGAATATTTTGCTATTTGGTAGACCTATAGAAATTATTATTGTTTTAATTTTGTTTGCTGTTATGAATATTTGCCTGTGTTAAATGATGAATACATGTGTTATGTCCTATGTGTAATTTATATCTGTAGTCATTGAAACACACTGCCAAGTTATGCTTTGCACTGTGTTCCATCTATCGTGTGTGATGGTGTAAGTGCCATCAACCCTGAGAGAGAGTAATCTTTCTCGTTCTGTTAAGGTCTGCTTTGCTATTTTCCCAGAGTCAAGTTTAAAAAAATGGTTTTGCAAGGGACTACAAAATTTTAGACCCTGGGGGCAGGGTGTGTGTGTGTGTGTGTGTGTGTGTGTGTGTGTGTGTGTGTGTGTG